>NW_026596109.1:18894852-18987266 GCF_907164565.1 Psammomys obesus | reverse complement strand
GTGGGCTTCTCCTTAATCCAGCTGCTCAAATTGCTCATGCTCTTTTAAAGACCCCTTACCCACTCTCCTGTAAGGAATCCATCAACCATGCTCCTATTAAGTAACTCCAATAAAAAAAAATCATTGTCTGTTGAACTAGTTTTAAGTGGGATCGTTCCTTCTGTCTGTCCCTAACATCATAAGCCCAGGAAGCGACACAGAATATGTGATGTATAAACACTACGCAACAAAACCAAAGATAAGCTAGAGCAGAGAAATTGCAATAGCAGATAATATATGCAACTAATACTGAGCTGCCTGTGGGTGGGATGCCAGAAGAGGGATCCCGATATGGCTGCCTCTCCCATGTAGTATGGGATGTGTGAATCCTCCCTGTAATAACAGTTACATGTTCCTGCTCTGTTTGGTAAGACATGCATGTGAGCCTGAACAATCTAAGATCTGAGTCCCCAGAAGGAACCCCAGGGTTGTTGTCTTTCTTAATAGGCTATCCCATGCCTACTTGATGAATGGGGTTGTCCCATGCCCCAACTACCAACTGGCCTAAGAATATAGCTTAATCCTTTGAAAGCAGAGTGTATGGGAGGGGTTCTCAGCCAAATAATACTGTCAGTTGTATTGACTCTGTGGTGAGCATTAAGATAACTGAGGCTGACCTGTCTGCCCAGAAAGAACTGGTCTAAATGACAAAATATAAACAAACAAACAAAACAACCATTTGGGTGTTACCCTCTACATTAACCTTTAATGTGACAGGAAACGGGCAGTGATAAGGATGAGATTGAGGTATTAAGTGTAAGTGTTGAGAGTACAACACTATATAGTCCTTCTTGGGATTTCAAGAACTTGAACTCCTGGGGATAGTCAGTGAGAAGGAAGAGGGAGATAGAAAACAAGTGAGAGAAAACATTCTTCAGGTCCGTCATCTATACAGAGAAAAGGAAAATCCATGATTCTGCATCCAGATGGGGGTCTTAACCATGGCCAAGTAGAAGAAGCACTAGTCTTCACAGATATGCTTCACCTGAACTATGTGACAGGGCAGACATTAAAGTAGGGAATGAGGCACCTCTCCCCACGCCTGGCTTGTGAGACGGAATAGAGGGTGGATGAGGTCAGTCTGAGTAATATGGGAAAAGAAAAGAAACATGAAATTACTCATCCCTTCTCGTATAACCTGAGGTAATACGTTCAAAATCAGTCCCCGGTGGACCAGTTTATATGAGGCAGCCATTAGCTATCTGTTTATCACTGGCTGAAGTTCCCATGAGCATCACTAACTGAAATCACAGATAATGACAAATGGTCCTTGGGGAATTGGGCATGTGAGAGGTGATGCTTGCTGCCTCAGTCACTGAGTTCATGGAACAATGTTAACAGGAGAGTTAGGGAAGACGCCGATCCAATGGGGACCTGGGGACTGGTATAGGGTTGTATGGGCTTTGCTGAACCTTGTGGTAAGAAGTGATCCTAAGGAAATCAGAAGTCTCTGCACAGCACAGTGTAGGCAAGCGTGTAAATAAATCATGGTGCTAAAGCACTGTCCTGGCTACTCAAGGAAGATGAGACACCACTTATGTCAAGCAGAGTGCTTAGGAAGAAAACCTGACAGGAAACCAAACTCTGTCCTAGGAAGCTTCCAGAAATTTGGGCAAGAAGGGCTGGAGGACAAGTGATTAGGGCAGTACAGGTGAAAAGGCTTGTACTTGTCTTCAAGTGGGGAAATAATTCCCTTGGAGGACTGATGTACTCTCTTCCTTCAAGAAAGAAGCAGGACGTGTGGATTGTCCTTTTTAACCAGGATCATATCGGTAGCCAGATATGGCCAATGGAGAGCCAACACCCGTGGGTGTGTTAGGAGCCTGTCACAGTCAAGGAGTCATTCCAGCAGTAGTCGTACCACCCAAGAACATATCGCTGCCCTCTACCCACCCTTGACTTTCAGCTGGGCAAACAGTAGAGGCTGATCCTGCTGCACCCGTCAGTAGAGAGATGCACAGCAGGTTGGCAGAGGAACCCAGAATGAAGCCCTAGAAGAGCTCACAGAATGACCGTGAACCACAAGAAGCTGGATATACTAGCGCCTTTCTTAGATGAAACTGTGCTCAAGGTTGCTCTTTTGAGGACACACCTGATAGAACTTAGGGTGTGTCTTTATGCTTTATTGCATCTTACTAACTTTTAAAAACATTATCTCCCATGCTGCTGGCTCACAGGCACCCAGAGCGCTTAGCTGGAATGGATGACGGAGGGCCTTGAGAGAATCTTCTGTCCCCATTCAAAAGTTTCACTGCAGATTGAAAGACTAACTGCTAAATATCTTAAAGATTTAGAAAAGCATAGAGAAGAGCTGTTAAAAGAGCATTAAAGACTCTACTCAGGGGTAGGAAAAGGCACTCCTTAGTGCTTTTAATCTTTTTTATATATTCCTGAATTTTGTTTGCAGGTATTTTATTGAGCATTTTTGCATCTATACTCATAAGGAGATTGGGCTGTAAGCCTCTTTCTTCGTGGGACCTTTTTGTATGTTGTTTTAGTATAGGGTAATTGTGGCCTTCTTTTTATAAGGAAATAATTAGGAAATGCTCCTTCTGTTTCAATTTTTTGGAATAGTTTGAGGGGTACTGGTGTTAATTCTTCCTTGAAAGTCTGGTAGATTCTGCATTGAATCCATTTGGCCCTAAACTGTTTTTGATTGAGTTTTAATGACTGTTTCTATTTCACTATGGGTTAAGGGTCTGTTTAGATTGCTTAGCTTATCTATACTTAACTTTGCTGGGTGGTATATATAAAGAAAGTTATCCACTTCTTTTAGGTTTTCCAATTTGGTGAAGTGCAGATTTTTAGTATGCTTTTCTGATTGCATTTCTTTTGTGTCTATTGTTATATCTCCTTTTCATCTCTAATTTTACCATCTTGGATCTTCTCACTCCATCTTTCAGTTAATTTGGCTAAGAGTTTATCATCAGTCTTACTTTTCTTAATCAACTCTCTTACATTGTTTCTTCATATTTTATTTCAATTTTATTGATCTCAGTCATGAGTTTGATTATTTTTTGCTATCTACTCTCTCTGTATATTTTTTTGTTATACAGCTTTCATGTGTGCTGTTAAGCTACTAATATGTTTTCTCTTCATGTTTTTATAGGCACTTAGTGCTATGAATTTGTCTTTTAGAACTCCCTTTGTTGCTTCCCTAAGTTTCTATCTGTGTGTATTCATTTTCATTCAGTTCTAAAAAAAATTAATTTCTGTCTTGAACCATTGTAGTGAGTCATGCAGTTTCCATGACTTTCTAAACTTTCTGTTGTTGCTTATATCCAGTTTCAATCTGTGGTGATCAGATATGATGCAGGCTGTCATTTCAGTTTTCATGTATCTGTTGAGACTTTCTTTGTGTCCAAGAATGTGGTCAGTTTTGAGAAAGCTCCATGAGCTGCCAAGAAGAAAGTATATTCTTTTGTGTTTGGGTGAAATGTTCTGCAAATATCTGCCAGGTGTGTTTAATATGAGGTCATTCTTTGTTTAGCTTCTGTCTGGATGGCCTGTGTATTGGTGGGAATAGGTTCCTGAAGTCACCCGCTATGACTGTGTGAGGGTCCGGGTGTGATTTTAGCTGTAGTAGTATTTCTTTCATGAAGTTGGGTGGACTGTGCTTGGTGCTGAAGTGTTTGCACCGCATTATCGTTTTGGTGGATTTTTCTGTTTTTGTTTTTGATGAGTGGGTAGTATTCTTCCCTCTCTTTTGATTAGTTTTGGTTTAAAATTTGCTGTTTAAGATCAGTTTGCTTGGAATATCTTTTTCCATCTTTTTACCTGAGGTGATGTCTATCTCTGATGCTAAGGTATGTTTCTTGGATGCAGCAGAAGGATTGGTCCTGTTTTCAAATCTCGTCTGTTAGTCTGTATCTTATTATAGGAGGTTAAGCCCACTGACGGTGAGAGGTATCATTGAGCAGTGTCTGTTGACTCCTGTTATTTTGTTTTTATGGTGTGGGCTTTACCGGCAGCACACCATTTGTACTTGCTGGTCTGTGACGATTTACTCCTTGTGGTTTCTTGGGTGTGGTTAACCTTCTGACTGAAGGTCCCCTTCTGGCACCTTCTCTAGAGCTGGATTTGCAGATAAATACTGCTCAAATTGGTTTTTGTCATGGAATGTCTTTTTTCTCCATCAATTGTAACTGAAAGTTTTGTTGAGTATGATATTCTGGGCTGCCATCTGTGATCCTTTAGAGTTTGTAGAACATCTGTCAGGGTCCTTCTGGCTTTTAGAGTCTCCACAGAGAAGCTGGGTGTTATTCTAATGATTCTGTTTTTTTATGTTCCTTGGCCTTTTTCTGCTGTAGCTTTTAATACTGTTCATTGTTCTGAACATTTAATGTTTTGATTGTGTGGTGAAATTTCTTTTCTAGGCCAGGTGATTTGGTGTTCCAAATGTTTCCTGTACCTTACAGGCATCTACTCTTTTAGGCTAGTGACTTTTTATTTTCTATGATTAAAAAAAAAAAAAAATTCTGTTCCTTTGACCTAGTTTTTTACTCCTTCCTCTATTCCTATTATTTATAAATTAGGTCTTTTTTACAGTGTCCCAGATTTCCTGGGTGGGTTTTGCCTCAATATTCTTTTAAACATTTAACATTTCTTTGACTGAGGTATCCTTTTTTAAATTTTGTTTTCAGTGCTTGAGAGTCTCTCTTCTATCTCTTATATTCTTTTAGTGAGGCTTACCATGAAGTTTTTGTTTGACTTTCTAAATTTTCTATTTCCAGTTTTATGTCAGTTTGCATTTTCTTTAGTTATTCTATTTCTACTACTATGTCTTGAACTAATTTCTTCATTTCATTCCACTGTTTGTGTTTCATATTAACAGATTTAGTCATATTGCCTTTAAGGTCTCTAACCATATTTATAAAGACTATTTTGAAATGCTTCAGCTATACTGCATTTCTCAGTGTCTACAGTGATAAGATTGCTGGGTTCTGGTAGACACACTGTCCTCACTGTTACGGATTGTATTTTTACATTTGTGTCTAGGTATCTGGGTTTGGAAAGCTTATAATTCTAGATGTTGGTATATGGTCCTTTTTTTTTTAATTGGGTGGATTCTCAGTTCCTTGGTTTCTGTTGCCTTTTCTGGTTCTTTGGTGAGCGCAGTGGGTATGGGTTGCCTGGAATGGAGCGTTTCTCAGTCCCTGTCAAGTACGGCCACTTGAAGCGCTAGGTAGAATCTATTTGTAGGCATTAGGAACTGACATAAAGGAATAGGGATGGGCTACAAGGGAGAGGTTGCTGAGAGGTTCCATAGGATGGAGGAAAGCTGTGTCTCCCAGGAGTATCTCTGAATTCCCTAGGGAATGGAGCCAAAGAGGAAGGCAGTCCCTTGCAGACCGTCCGCTACTAGACTGAGAATGGGACTGGGGACTTTGCAATGACAGACAGGGAGAGTGAAGATCCCAGGTTGGCATGGCCAGAGGATTTCCAGGTCGAGAATGCCTCCGGGTGTTGGTGGCTCACACAAAGGATGGCACGAGAGAGGAAGGCTGGGTCAAGAGGCTCTGCGGAGTTCCCAGGGGATATCAGCAGAGGTGGCAGGACAGGCCCTACAGGTACTCTCCTTCAGGGCTGGGGTGAGACTGGGAAGGTGTAATATGGAGCAGGATGGAGCTAAATTTTATACACAAGATATGAATTAATAATAAAAGGACAACTGCTGATAAGCTTAGAAGAGGAAATTACTATTACTAATAATATGACGCTGCGTCTTTATCAGACACTGAAACTGTATGTGCAGAATGTGATGTCTGCAGCCATGATGCCAATTTTCATTTTGTTCAATTCTAGTTCTACGTTATTATTTTCTCCTTCTTTGCAATCGAATACCTAACTCAGAATATTCTAGCTTCTTGATAATAATTAGCTAACTAACGAGTGAAGGAATGAATAAAAAAACTAACAAAAATGTTAGGCCTCTAAAATATAACCAATATATATGCATACTCATTAATATTTAAAGATGAATAATCTTATAATCCTTGAGACAGTATAAAAGAGGGTATTGGTTTATTCTGAAGTGTGAACTTTGGATTTTTCAAAGGTTTAATTATTATTAATACAAATGGAAAACATGGATGACAATTAAAGATTTCACTTAATTCTGGCTTGGTGAACACATGACTTTACTGGGAGTTCCTTATAAAAGCATGAGAGATTTGGGGGCAGCCGTGTCATTGCAAAGCCTACCGTAACACTGATGACAATTCATGAAAAACGCATTCCTGGAACTCCCTGACCAGGTTGCAGGCAGCTCCAAAGGTACTCTCCTGTAGCAATTATTTACTACATATGGGCTTCTCTTTCCAGGAAAGAAGGTTCGGATTTGGTGGAAGTAGCTATACAAACACCCCACCCCTCCTCTGGCCATTACAATCACAGCCACCTGCTTTGAGCAGCAACCTAACTATGAGTCTGCAGCAACCACTGCCCTTTGAAAGGACTGTCTTTCTATGACTGAGTAGAAGACAGAAGTCTTTTACTGATGTAAACAAAAATGTTGTGATGGCAATTTTGACAGGCAGATAACCTGTATTTAAGAAAATAAGAATTGGTTCCCACTGAGGCCTCTGACTTTCTCAGTCATGGACTTTTGCTCAGACACGAGTTTGCATGTAGAGCAGACCTAAAACCCAGTCAACCTGTCATCCTTGCTGTCCTGCTATTTACATCTTGCCCAGCATATTGGAAATACAGCAAAGTATTTAGTTCAGAAGAACTGTTGGTTACAATACTCACCCAGCAGCCTGGCACTAGGAAACTAGCCAGCTGAGAAAGATTTTCAACTCTTTGATTTCTCTATATTCTTCAGCAGAGTATTGAGTGTCTTCGTCAATAGGGACTTACTTCTAGCATGTAATTGATACTAGTAGCAAGAGCCTTTATGGTTTTTAGAGCCTTAGGGGCCTCCCTAGCCAACAAGTCCTAGGAAGGTGGCCCATAGAGAGCACAGCAATTTAATAAAAAAGATGAAATCCAACCCTCTTTTATGATAAAAGTCCTGGAATACACAAGACATATCTCTACAGGAGGTGGAAACTAATACAGAGACCCACAACTGGGCAATGTGTAGAGAATGAGACACTTTGGAACATTCAGTTTTACATAGGATGCCTCCATAAAATCCCTCTCCTCAGGGCACAGGGAACTCTGCAGAAGAGGAGGCAGAAAGAGTATAAGAGCCAAAGGGATGGAAGGCACCAGGAAAATCAGGCTTCTAGACAAAACAGGACTGATGCCTATCAATTCACAGAGACTGGCGCAGTGTGCTCAGGATCTAGACAGGTCCAGATCAAATGGAGTCCCAGTCTTGAGAAGAGAAGTAGACACAAAGCCCCAGCCTTAACCCAGAAGCTATCTCCAATTACTAATAAGCCACTTGGAAAGGAAAACTTAGTTTTCCACAGCGGAGTCTCACTAGATACATGAATCACACTTAAAGACGGGCCCCAAACCCAGTAGGATGGCCAACACAAAGTGAACTCAATGGTAGTTTTGACGTTTACTTGGTCTCACAGTGCTCTGTAAAGGCACTTTTAAAAAAAACTTCCTAGACACTCTGCTTACATATTATAGTTTCCAAATTGTGTATGTATTTCTGTGTATGTAAAAGTATGTATCCCAGCACTTATATGGTTTCTTGTAGTTTTATTCTTTGGCTCTTTTTCTTTGTTTGTTTTTGTTGTTGTTTGTTTTTTTCCTGTTCTGTTTTGGTTTTAGTTTATATATATATATATTTTTTTATATGCCTGTTTGTATTCTGATGACAGAGAAAGAGGAAGAAAAGCCTGTGGATTAGGGTTAAGTAGAAAAGTGGGGCAGGAGCAAAGGACACTGTAAACACAACAAAATGACAGCCTACAGCCTGGGAAAATGTAGCCTACAGACAGCCGACATCTGACAGAGGGCTAATATCCAGAATATATAAAGAACTTAAGGAGTTAAACACCCACATATCAAGCAATCCAATTTAAAAATGAGGTACAGAGCTAAACAGAGATCTCAATAGGGGAATATTGAATGGCAGAGAAACACTTAAAGAAATGCTTGACATCCTTAATCATCAGGGAAATGCAAATCAAAACAACCCTGAGATTTCATTTTACACCCACCAGATTGGCCAAGATCAAAAACTCAAGTGAGAACACATGCTGCAGAGGATGTGGAGAAAGGGGAACCCTCCTCCATTGCTGGTGGGAATGTAAACTTGTACAACCACTTTGGAAATCAATCTGATACTTTCTCAGAAAATTAGAAATTGTGCTATCTCAAAACCCAACTATACCATTCCTAGGCATATATTCAAAAGATGTCCAACCAGTCAACAAGGACATTTGCTCAACTATGTTCATAGTAGCTTTATTCATAATAGCCAGATTCTGAAAAACAAAAACAACCAACCAAACAAAAAAACTCAGATGTCCCTCAACTGAGGAATGGATACAGAAATTGTGGTACATTTACAAAATGGAATACTACTCAGCAATTAAAAACAAGGAAATCATGAAATTTGCAGGCAAATGGATGGAACTAGAAAAGATCATCCTGAGTAAGATAACCTTGAAGCAGAAAGACAAATATGGTATATACTCACTTGTAAGTAAATATTAGACATATAGCATACAATAAACATACTAAAATCTGTATGCCTGAAGGATCTAAGCAAGAAGGATGACCCTAGGAAAGATGCTCAATTCTCAGAAGGGCAAACAGGATAGACATTGGAAATGAAGAAAACAGGTAACAGAACAGGAGCTTACCACTGAAGGCCTCTGAAAGACTCTACCCTGCAGGGGTAGAGATACTGAGACTCATAGCCAACCTTTGGGCAGAGTGCAGGAATCTTATGAAAGAAGAGGGAGATAGAAAGACCTGGAGGGGACAGGAGCTCCACCAGGAGACCAATAGATCCAAAAAGTCTGGGTGCAGGGGTCTTTTCTGAGACTGATACTCCAACCAAGGATCATACATAGAGATAACCTAGAACCCCTGCACAGATGTAGCCCATGGCAGCTCCGACTCCTAGTGGGTTCCCTAGTAAGGGGAGCAGGAGCTGTCTCTGCCATGAACTCAGTGGATCACCGCCCCCTGCAGGGAGCAGCCTGGCCAGGCCACAGAGGAAGACAGTGCCGCCAGTCCTGGTGAGAGCTGATGGGCTAGGGTCAGAGGGAAGGGGAGGAGGACCTCCCCTATCAGTGGACTGGGGGAGAGCCATAGGAGAAGATGAGGGAAGGACGGTGGGGGTGGGAGGGGACAAGGGAAGGGGCTACAGCTGGAATAAAAGTGAATAAATTGTAATAAAAGAATAAAATAAAATAAGTTAAAAAAAAAAAAGAAAAGAAAAGAAAAGTGAGGAGGATCTTGGAGGGATTGGGAAGGAGAACCTGCATTCAGAAATACACTGTATAAGAACAATCTTTTTCAATGAAAAGTATAACAAAGATAAAGGTATAAAATTTGTACATTATAGTTCAGCCAACCTTTGCTTGATTCTTTTACTCATTTTTCCAAATTTTCTAATTTTAGCAATGTTATATGCATTGATCTTACAATGTGAACCCATAACTTAAAAAGATAAGTGCTCAAGGCTCAGTGGCACACGCCTGTAATCCCAGCACCTGGAAGGCAGAAACAAGTGGATATCTATGAGTTCAAGGACAGCCAAGGCTACACAGAGAAACCCTGTCTCCAAAAAAAAAAAAAAGAAGAAGAAGAAGAAACAGCATATTATACATATCAATTAAAATTATCTTTGCATCTTCATTGACATAGTTATTTTATTTTCGTGTATGTAGTTTCAACTGTTGAAGGAGGAAATCATACAGGTTGAGAAAGAAGAAAAATGAAGAAAGTATACACAAAAAAAGGAATGTGGTATTGGTATGGCACAAAACCATACCATACAGGTAAGAAAGCCCATCTTCCTTCCTTTGAACAAATTCCATTAACATATTGTCTCAGGCTGAAGAAGCAGCCCTGTCCCCATTTTGATCCTTGTACAACAAAACCTGTGTCAGGTAAGTTTCCTTTCTTGCCTCTTGCCTAAAAGTAAGAAGACCACAAAAGCAAATAAAACTTTTAAGCCTGTTTTGTTTTGGGTTTTTGAGAAAGGGTTTCTCTTTGTAGCCTTGGCTCTCCAGCACTCAATTTGTAGGCCAGGCTGGTTGATTCACAGAGACCCGCCTGCCTCTGCCTCCCTGAGTGCTGGGATTACAGGCGTGTGCACCACATCTGGCTTTTCTCTCTCTCTCTCTCTTTTTTTTGTTTTAACTTTTTAAAAAAAGTTATTTATATTTTTATTAATTACAGTTTATTCACTTTGTATCCCCGCTGTAGCCCCCTCCCTCATCTCTTCCCCATCCCATCCACCCTCCCTCATCCCCTCCTATACCTCTCCCCAAGTCCACTGATAGGGGAGGTCAAGCCTTTAATAGAATGTAATTAGCTGAACATTACAGAAGAAAAATGGGGATTTCTCCTAGATAAATACCAGTCAGGGGAAAATCTAGCCTGTTAAGTGTCTATGACCTGGGTAATTTCAATCTGTGTGGTCTCACCACTATCTAATTTGAATCTTTCTTTCACACTGTTTCATATAAACATAATCAATCATGAGTTCACACACACCTAAGATAACTCCATACGTGTCATGATATAGCTGTACAACAACCTTCCACACTTCTAAGTCAAGTTTTATATTGGAGCACCGCAATCTAAAATCAGTTGATCAGGAGGTCCTAGGTGACAGATGTTTTACATACAAACACTGTTCCAGTTATCATTATTCCAGTTAATGAATGTCTACTTTCAACTCTAAGCCAATCCTATTATTCTACAATATTAAGATGATGGCAAAAATTACCATAGTATCTGCTTTTGATGTCTGGTGAAAAAAAATGAGATATTCACCAACTGCTTACATAAGTGCCATAGTGCGACAAAGAATAAAGCCAAACAGTGACAGAAGTAGTATTTGACGCCTGCGATGAGAATGCATGTGAGAACTAAGGACATCTCACAGTCACTCTCCACATGCAGAAACTAAACACAGCAGGAACCGTGTGTGTGAGCTCAACCCTAGTGTCCACTTGTCATCTACTGATCTTGCATGTTGACGGCAGTTGTGCACAATAAATTTGTCATTGAATTGGTGTGAACAAAAACTGAACTGGCATTAACTAAAATTATTACACATGGAGAAAAATTGATAGGCCCAGAATAGAGCACTGGAAGAAAAATTTGAATTTAGTGGGGAAAAATGTTATCTCAATATAACTGTGATAATTACAATTCATGAGTACTCTATGAATTGCACGAATGACCATTTTTAAGGCATTTTGTCAAACTTTAATGGGTAGCACTGAATATTAAATCCATAGCAGGTCCCACAAGAAAACAGAAGAAATTACTCAAGAGGAAAATAATGATTCCAAACTGCGCATCTAACACGAGTTCAAGATGTATCCATGAAATAATGATTTATATCATTTGATAAAATTTCAAGAATCTTCATGTGTTTAAATAGACTAAGTTCATCAGCTAAAGTAAGAAAACGGCACATTGTTAAAACCCAGGTTAATCCATACTATCGATAAAACACAAACTTAAATGTGATGATAGAGAAATTCTAAGTTAAACATATGACAGAAACAATACACCAAAATTACAACAAAGAAAGCTAGAACATGGAATTTCAAAACTGAAAAAAAATGAGGGAAGAATTACTAGATAACAATCCAATCATGAAAAAAGGAACTGTGTAATAAGGATAATATTACCTGAAAGTATATAACAATAGTTCCAAAATATATAAGTCAACAACTAGGAGAACCATAGTGGAAAATGCATGACAGAGTGACAAAATAATGGAAAATATTAATGACATTCAATAATGTATAGGGAGACAGACAGAACAGAGCAAAACTGTTGAATTCACAATTTTTTTCTCTAGAAGCTAGACTTAAAAACAGTAAAGAGCAATACATTCTCTCCAAGAATGCATAAAACATTACTTTTAAACATTCCAAAGCTAAATAATTCCCTTTTTCAATTCTTTTTTTTAATTTAAAATAAAATTTTTTCATATAATATTTTCCACCTACAACTCTCCCAGAACCTTTGAACTTCCCTACCCATCCAACTTTCTAAACTCTCTCAAAAAACAAAAACACACAAAAAACGAGGTAAAAACAAACAAGAAAACAACAAAGCAACAAAAGATGCACACAAACAAACACATACAAAAAACAGCATGGACTTTGTTTCATGTTGGATAGACTATTCTTGGGCATGAAACATGAAGCCTGTCCTGGAGTGTAAATGATACACCCAGTGAAACTCAACTGGAGAAAAGGATATTCTCTTTTCAAACAGGTATCAATACAAATAACTTTGTGGTTGGAGGTGGAACTTTGTGTCCAGTTCCCTTTCTCCATGCTGGCATTGAACATGAAGAAATCAAGCAGGTGCCCAACTAGAAGCTTCACCAATACTAACGAACATTATGGTGCTAGAAGGTACTCTGCATACCACCAGAGGAGAAACGCACCCATCAGTCTCACCCAATTATAAATTCTGACCTACAGCTGTGACGCGCATGCAGGCTACACTGGTGTACGTGCAGCATGAACGGATGGGAATAACCAACCACTTTTTGTTGGATTTAAGGCCCAATCCATGAGACGGAATCCATTCCTGACACTCTACGGGAGCAAGAATATGAGACTAGGTAAATCATGGACTCCAGGGGAAAACATGCACTATTCTCCCAAAGGAACAAAGCAATAAAATCAGCCCTAATGACAATACTATATGGAGGCTGATGCGTCAGAGAAGACTTCTGTTGTAGTAGCTGGTAATTAACAGAGACCCACTATGTGAAAGGAGCGAGAGACTTTGAAGTACTCAACCTCCAAATGTAATGCCTTCTACAAACACCTCTTCTCCGGGATCAGGGACCAATTCTCTTGCAAGACAGAGGGATATTAGTATTGTTGACTGTAGCCCTGTAGCACAGAGCAGATATCTCTACAGTGGACTATGCAGGAGACTCTAATGCATTCAATTTTCACACTGAGTTTTCCAACACTGCTAGAAGTGTGGAAGGGAGAGTAAAGTATGCATGTCCATGCGTTGTTCTGGTCTCACTCCTTTGGGAGCACCTTATACTTTACGAGTAGGTACTTCTTTGGACTAAATTAGTACATTCTTTTTTTCTAATTTTTATTTTTTAATTTTAGTTACAGTTTGTTAACTTTGTATCCCTGCTGTATTCCACTCCCTCTTTCCCTCCCAATCCCACCCTCCTAATCTCATCTCCTCCCTGCCCTTTTCCAAGTCCACTGATAAGGGAGAACCTCCTCCCCTTCCATCTGATACTGGTTTATCAGGTGTCTTCAGGACTGGCTGCAAAGTCCTCCTCTGTGGCCTAGCAAGGCTGCTTCTCCCGGGGGGGGGGGGGGAACGGTCAGAGAGCCCGCCATTGAGTTCATGTCAGAAACAGTCCCTGTTCCCCTTATTAGGGTACCCACTTGGATATTGAGTTACCAAGGGCTACATCTGAGCAGGGGCTGTAGGTTGCATCCATACATGGTGCTTGTTTGGAGAAACAGTCTCATAAAAGACTCCTGTGCCCAGATATATTTGGTCCTTGTAGAACTCCTATCCTCTCCAGGTCATGAAATTTGCAGGCAAATGGTGGGACCTAGAAACGATCATCCTGAGTGAGGTATCCCAAAAGCAGAAAGACACACATGGTATATACTCACTTATATAGACCTATAAGATAGGATAAATATACTGAAATCTATCCACCTAAAGAAGATAAACAGGAAAGAGGACCCAGGGTACGATGATCAATCCTCACTTAGAAAGACAAATGGGATGGACATTGGATGTAGGAGAAAACCAGTAACAGGACAGGAGCCTACCACAGAGGGCCTCTGAAAGACTCTACCTAGCAGTGTCTCAAAACAGATATTAAGACTCATAACCAAACCTCCGGCAGAATGCAGGGAACCAAAAAAAAAAAAAAACGGGGGGGGGGGGGAGTTAATATGACCTGGAGAAATTAGTACATTCTTAATCCTTCTGTATGCCTTCAAAAGCTTTCTGAAAAAAGTATAGGAAATGGGGAGACCATTATAAGTATGGGTAGCCTGATCTTCTCTAATAGGAGAAACAACTTATCTGGTATGAATTAGATGAGGGATAGAATGCTTCAGATAAGACTTTTCACTCAGTCAAGTTGAAGGGCAAAGTCCCAAAGAGCAGAAATGACTCAGAAGTCCATCCATCAGAAACACAATGATCTGTGTGGGGCAGAGGGGAGCAAGTAACAAGGAATAATTGATGGAGAATCCCAAGGACCGTTACCTAGTATTTGTCCTCTGCATTCCCACGTCCACTGTCACTAAGATATCTGAAGTCTATAATATAAATACTGAATAATAACTTAAAACACAATGTCAAAAAGGACTAATCCCATAAATAACAACGAAAGACAGAAGAATCACTGGATACTGTGCTTGTGTGTAGTCCCAGATAACTGAGAGGTTGAGGTGTGGAACCACTTGAACCCTAAAGTCTGAGAGTAGACCAAACAACACTGCAAAACTTAGTCTCAAAAAAAAAAAAAAAAAACAAACAAAAAACAAACAAACAAAAAAACCTGAGAGTTTACCCAGTATTAAGAAACAAATTGATTGTTATTGTATCATCCCAGACTTGAGATCCTAAAAAGGCATTAGGACAGCTGTTAAGGTGGTAAGAGTAAGAGCCACAGATAAGTAAACGGCGTTGTATCAGGGTTGACGGCCCAGAGAGCAATACCAGGGTTTTTTAAGACTTGGGCAGTTTGAGTGATAGGGACATACGTATTCTCTTCTTCCAAGCTTTTTATAAATCTGAAATTAAAAAATTACAAAATGAAACTTTAAAAAACTGTAACAAAATAAGTGAAAAAAATCTAAATTGTTCTTTAAAGGAAAAAAGTGATAATTCTCTTGGCCAAATTATTCAAAGGGAAAAACAAAAACAAGATAATTGGAAAGATTTAGAAAAAAGAAACTCTTATCCCATAAACATATCACCAACAAAATGCTGAAATGGAGAATGACAGTTACACACAAAAAACAATTATCCAAAAGCATTTCAGAGAATAAAATTCATAAATATAGAAATTGATAATTAAAACATTGGAGGGGGCTCATTCAACTCTTATCCCTCTCATTGAAAGTGACTGTAGAACTTGTGCAGAAAGAAAAGACAGCGGAAGGTACTTAAAACGAAACCCTAGCTCCCTCTCCACCCTAATTTCAGAGGGTAGAAGAAAGACCGTGCAGTCTGAGAGGTCAGCACTGCAGCTCTTCTTAGAACCAACAGAGAATTGGGATTGTTCGGGGCAAACCAACGCTGGATGAGCAGGAAAACGACTGAATACGGCATCATCCTGTATTGACTTGGGATTTTTCTCAAGGAATCAAACTGGCTTCTCACAGAGAAGAGCCAATAAAAATGTCTTAGTTAAGGTTTCTATTGCTGTGACAAAACACCATGACCAAAAAGCACGTTGAGGAGGAAAGGGTTTAATTTGGCTTACACTTCCAGACCACAGTCCATCATTGGAGAAAGCTGGGACAGCAATTCAAGCAGGGCTGGACCCTGAAGGTAAGAGCTAATGCAGAGGGCGTGGAGGACCACCAGCCCAAGGATGGCACCGCCCACCACGAGCTGGACCCTCCCCTTTTGACCACTGTTTGAGAAAACGCCTTACAGCTGATTCTCATGGAGGCATTTTCTGAACAGAAGCTCCTTCCCCCTTGACGTGAAGTTGACACACAAAACCGGCCAGTCCAAATGCCCTCCTGGTTCCAGCGTGGAAAACTCTCAAACCAGAGCCAAACACATGAGAACGGAAATGGCCAACTCTAATCACTGGCCTTTCTATTCAAAACAATCTGGGTAGAGGGAGCTGATGAGACACTGAAGAATAAATCTCACAATACAGACAGCAGCACTAACCATGAATTTACCTGGCACCTGGAGAATGCTCTACCCAGCAACCACAGAATTCACATTCTTCTCAAGCTCATACATGAATGCACCAAGTCAGACCATATATGGGGCCAAAACAGTACATGTTGACAAACTTTAAGGAATAGAAATGACACAAAATGTATTCTCCAACCACATCAGAAACCAATGGCTGAAAGGTATGAGGGAAAAATCACAAATATTTAGATATTTTTAAATATATATATACGTATATATTTATTTAAAAATATACATATATATTATGACATATACATAAATATATACATATATTACATATGTATATATTTTTTAAAATACCTAAATATATCTAAAAATATCTAAAAATATCTATATCTATATATATATTTTTAAATAAAAAATAAATGAGAAAGTCCTAAGGGGAACTTAAACATCAATATCAACATCTTAAGCTAATAAAAATGAAAATACAATTTGTCAAAATTTATGGAATGAGTTTAGAGGTAGACTATATTTAGAAAAAAGGTAGAGAGGATGGGAGGGAAGAAGGGAGTGAGTGTTAGAGTTCAATTTAGTCAGTTACAGTTGTACATGCTTAGAATTCCAGCTGCTAGGGCTGAAGAGATGGCTCAGTGGTTAAGAGCATTGTCTGCTCTTCCAAAGGACTGAGGTCCATTCCCAGCACCCACATGGCAGCCCACAACTGTCCATAATTCCAGGGATCTGACATCTTCACACTAATGCACATAAAATAAATGTAAATGAATTTTTTTTAAATTCCAGCTACTTGAAAGCCTAAAACAAGAGACTTATTTGAGCACTAGAGTTAAAGAGGCCATAAGCTAGACTACCAGAAAGCAAGAGTGGGGTGCCTAAAGGGTCCCCCTTGCTGACAACCACTTGCTGACCACAACTGTGAAGATAGCCTGGCTCTTACAAAACCAGAGGCTACAACCTGCAGCTGTTTGACAGCTTATATATACTTCCTTTACAGCTCCCCTCCCCTACACAAAGTCCTCTTTAAAAGCATCTTATTTTTAAAATTACATGCATTACAGGCAGTTGTGAGTCTGTTCCCAGCTCTTCCCCAAAATAATATTTTTAAAAATTTATTTATTTTTTTATTAATAGTTTATTCACTTTGTATCCCATCTGTAGCCCTCTTCCTCATCCTCTCCCAATCCCACACTCCCTCCCTCCCTCATCTTCTCCCATGCCCCTCCCCAAGTCAAGTGATAGGGAGGACCTCCCCTTCCCTCTGACCTTAGCCTATCAGGTCTCAATGGACTGGCTGTATTGTCTTCCTCTGTGGTCTGGTAAGGCTGCTACCCCATCAGGGGAATGTGATCAAAGAACCAGCCCATGAGTTCATGTCAGAGACAGTCCCTGTTCCCGTTTCTAGGACACCAAAATTAAACCACAAGCAAAAGCCTGTAAGAGACAACCTGCTAACCTGCTTTAGGACTCCTCCTGCTGGTGAAAGCTGAAGTGATTGTCTAGCGTCTTTACAAACCTATCCTTCCTCTGTTGATTGAGGAATTCTCCCTCTTCTGCACTCACCTGCAGGTTTATTTGAGGGACTTGTGAGACAGGAGCCTATCACTGGCCTCTGGTGCTAAGAACTCTGTTATTGGTTTTCCTGATTCTTCTGTACCTTTGCACCAAAGTGCCAAGCCCTATCTTTTGACTAGACTCCATTGCACTCAAAGCTACCTGCATCCCATCGAGAAACCAACCAGTAAACATGACAAGACTCAGTCCTAAGGGAGAACCCAGTCCTGAGTGAGAGTGTACCTCAGTGCTACAACACTTGCCTCACACAGGAACTTTATGGGGTTTTATGGCCAACATTTCAAACACAAACACCATAAAGTTTATGGGATGCAGCAAAAGAAATGCTAACTCGAAGATTTATAGCACTGAATATATGCCTAAGATTATATATGCCTTAAATATAAATATTTGCCTTGAAATCAATCTTAAGATTATATGTTGTAATAAACAAAAAATAAGTCTGGGGCTATATATTATTATTGGCCCTATAATCATTATGGCGGGATTATCTAACCTGCTATAACAAATAATAAGACACAGACACCTGTTAAATTTATAATTGCCTTATTACTTTGGGCCAAGCAGATAGTTCTACCTACACTGTTCCCAATAACCTCACTATCAATCTCCCAGCCTCTATCCAATGCCATCCTCCTTAATCATTAGCATCTGGGCTACCTTCCACCCAAAATCCCAAGATACTTAGTTGCATTCTTCATCTGGGCCTTTTCATGCCGTTATTGGAGTTCTTACTCCCAGCCCATATGGTTTCTTCTTCATGCTAACCCATCTTGGCATCTCTCTGTTTCCTGTGATTCTCATGTCCTCTAAATCCCAGGAACTTTATCCATGCCTGTCCCATTCCACCATGCCCAGGTATAGGCCTTCAATCAACCAATCAGTAATAATGTCTGGGGAAGGTTTACAAAACCAAGACAGGTGTATTCAGAAGTAAGCAGATCTTGAGAGCCAATAATGAGCATCAAAATACAAGCAACAGAACAACCCCCAACAATTGCACCTTAACAACGGAAGAAGAGGGTGCAGCAGGAAAAGGCCTCACCAGGAAAGGTCTTTTGCCACTGAGACTGATGACCCACGTTCCATGCCCAAAACACACTTGGTTGAGGGAGGAAACCAACTTCCACAAGTTGTCCTATGACCTCCACAAAGCATACCAGGCATGTGTGCCTTGAGTGGGCATACATGCATATCAAGCACACACACGGGGAAAAAAGAAAAAATTTGAAGAAGAGCAATACAGCCCACCGAAAGCAAGAAGATAGCCGCTTTTGAGCATAAAACCAATAACATCAAAAATAGAAATCTGAGAAAATTAACAAACAAAAGCTATTTCTTAGAAAAGACAATAACTTGAGAATAATCTCTATGCTAAAATGGCCAAGACAAAATAAAAAAATTAAAAAAAAAAACAGATTGTGTTTGTATTTAAATCAACAGGCACCATGACTAATACAGACACTGCAAGACCAACAATAGAACGTTATATACAATACGGGTGAACATCAATGAAAAGGACCTACTAGTTGACTAAGGAAACCTGCCAAATCTGCGCACACACACACTAACCTTCCAAAATGGAAAGAACCAAACCCAGCCCAGGCTGGCCCAGCTGGGTTAACTGGAGAATTCTATGAACACTTAAGTAAAAATAGTTTAAAGCCTCTTCTAGAAATAAAAATAAAAGGAAAACTTCTTAGTATATTCTATAAAATTTGCTTCAGTTTAATACCAATGCTATATAACTACATTAACAGAAAGAGAAATTATATGCGTATAATATATTACTTTTGCTATTAATGCAAAACTTCCTCATTAATGTACACACCAACTGTCTTAGCTTGGGTTTCATTGCTGTGAAGAGACACCATGACCAAGACAATCTTATAAAAGAAAACATTTTAATTGGGGCTGACTTACAGTTTATTATTGTGGTGGGAAACTGTCGCGCGCAGCCCTCGCCGATAAGGACGACGCAGCAACAACGGATTTGTCCAGCAGCAACTTTATTGTGAGGCTCTTAACAGCAGATGGAGAAGGACCCCGAACCCTGTGTGCGTTCTGCTTAAGTAGCCAGCAGGGTGACTTGTTCGTCTGTAATTGGTGCTCCACACAAAACCCAATTAGCATGTGGTCTCCAAATGGAGGACCACACAAGCCTACATTAGCATAAGGCGGCGCATGCGCAGATCGCAAAACAATGCTGGCAAGAAGAACCAGGAAGCAGGAAACCGGCGCCATCTTGTAATGGCGGGAGTGGCTCCCGACAGGAAACATGGCAGCATCCAAGCAGACATGGTGCTGGAGAAGAGGGCTGAGAGAATCTATCCACAGGCAGCAGAATGGAGGCTGCGTTCCACACTGGGCAGAGCTTGAGACAGAAGAACCCTCAAAACCCACCCCCACAGTGACACACTTCCTCCCACAAGGCCACACCTCCTCCCGCAAGGCCACACCTCCTCCCGCAAGGCCACACCTCCTCCCACAAGGCCACACCTCCTCCCGCAAGGCCACACCTCCTCCCGCAAGGCCACACCTCCTCCCACAAGGCCACACCTCCTAACAGCGCCACTCCCTCTGGGCCAAGCAGTCACACATGAGTCTGTGGGGACCAAACCTATTCAAACCACCACACCAACTATAGGTGAAAATTAACTCAAAATTCATTAGTATGTACCACTGCATATACATTAGTATGTGCCACACTCCTGAAATCCAAATATTTGGGAGAGTGAGGTAGGAGGTTACACAGTGTAACTGTGTCAAAGAAGAAAAGAAAGAATAGAAGAGACAGGAAAGAGGCAGAGCTAAAACAAGGAAAGGGGCAGTAGATATATATGTACAGAACAAAAGCATAAAACTTCTTGAAGATGTTAGGAAAATCGGGGTAAAATAAATTTCAGAATCAACTACAAACTATGAAAAAAAAACTAAAAACGTGAACGCAAAATTATTTTTTTCTGTTCTGCAAAAGACACTGTAAAGAAAACTTTTAAAAGTCAACAGTTTAGTTCAAGGCCATCATGGTCTACAAAGTGAATCCAGGACAGGCAAGGCTACACAGAGAAACGTCTCCAAAAAAAAAAAAAAAAAAAAAAAAAAAAAAAAAAAATCAGGAAAAAAGAAAAAAACAGTTTGAGAGAAAATACTGGAAAGTATATACAATGAGTTCTTCAAATTCCAAACCCCAGAGTCTGTCAAGAGAAATTCTGGTCAAGGGAGTCCAAGAGACTTAAAACAACACAGGCTGTTACCATTATTATGTCTCTGGCAGTGTATATGTCCAGAAATGAGCTCAAGCTGGACTAGAGAGGGATTTCTAGTGATTAGATAGAAGCCAGCATCCTCAGGAACATATGAAACAGGTTGGGCTCCTGTCTCCGAAAGTAGGCATTCCACTTGCCTCTAGCAGAAGGGACATAGGGCTCTCCATTGACTCACACCTGTGTTTGCATATTAAAGCCTGTGCTGGCCTTCAGGCTTCCTCAGTCTCAATTCAAGTATACTTGTTATACATTTCAAAGTGTCTACACCAGCCTCCTGGCTCTTCTGTACTATGCTAGGTCCCAGGCAGTTCCAGATCCTGGGCTCACTTTATAAGGGAAAGGTTTTACCAGGCTACTCCCTCTATTGCTATTTTCTTCTCTTCTATTGCTTCCCCAGCCCTGGCCATGTCCAGTCTGCTTTTTCTCTCTGCTCTGGACTCTCCCAGATGCCTCTGGATATCCTCTCTCTTATCCACAATACGAAAATTCCACTAATCATGGAAAGGCCATTTTCAAGGTTTCTTTACCTCATCCCTTGCATAAGGCCATTGCTTTTGATTGTTTCCTGAACTTAAAGGTAAGACCCTATTGCTAAAGCTATCACATACTTCAAAAGTAGAAAATGGAGAAATCAAGTTGGAACTGAGCCTCCTCTCTTAAGACAGGCTCTAATCATATCAGAGGGTTCACATAAATACCCATAATGCTCAAGAAACATCACAGAAAGGTTACAAGAGACAGGGTGGCTGCTGTGAGATGGCATCTTTTAAACACATCAGGGAAACTGCACCCGTGAAATCTCAAGAGGATGGTTGTCTCAACAAGACCTATATAATGACTGCACCAGTTAATACGCCAACATGGATGGTGGGACATTTCACAAGGTACCAGACGACATAAAGAGATACAGGCAATCAATGGCTGCTGAGAAAGGGAAAATCAGTATCGAGGGATAAGACCCCAATAGGTTACCTTGTCTCAAGCAGCCAGCCCTAAATACATACACATGTGAGCATCAGTAGCCTTTGTGTGTGTGCGTGTGTAACAATAATTACAGAAGAGATTATGCATTGAGACTGAGTGGGTCACATGTTCCTATAAGTAACTTGATAAACCCATCCATTTGATAGGCAATTAGATTTGGGTAGAATCATTTTTGGCCTATTGTTGATGTTCTACCTAAGATAATAGACATCTGTTCAGTTTCCATAGAAAAGCCATGCAACAGTCATATATTCCATTTCTCAAGGAATATTAGAATGGGGAAAATGAAGTCCTTCTAGCATCTGTTGATCTAAACTCAAAACTGCTCCAAATTTTGAAATTTGTATCAGCACAAACAAAAAGACCTTCAGGAAAAGTCCTCAGGTTAAGGCTGGATGAGGGGGAGGAAGTGAGTTTGAGAAACTCACTTTTCCTTAGTTCACTCTCAACTTAGCAACCAAGGGATACTGAGGTGACTCAGAAACCCTAAGGCACATAAACTGTGACACAGAGCCCAAGTTCCTGTTCGAACCTGAAGAACTGTAGTCCTCTGAAGTAGAGTGGCCTCATCACATTCTCTGCACGCAGCTTTCGCTGCTTTCCGAGGCATAGGTGTGCAGCGCGATGACAAAGATCTGAGCCTAGCTTCCTAGTCGGACAACCTGAAGAGGAGGCCCCAGTGAACTGCACCAACATTTCAATGAGATCACAGGGAAGAGGCTGTTATGTCCAGGTTATGAGACCCCCAAGAGACCACCAGGAACACTAGTCCAATGCAAAGGCAAGAGAATCTTTTCTTTACAAGCTCGAGCCTGCGTTGAAGTCCCTCCTGACACAGCAGGTTGGAAAAGCAACCCTAAGGTCTGGGGAGACAGGGTTTTTAAATGGAAAAACCACAAGCAGGGACCTCCAAGCCTTAGCGTTACATGATTGAACAAAGGGGCAAAGGAATGCAATGCACTGTAAACAAACTGGTTAATCGAATCTGATCAAACCACAAAGAGGAACAGCTTGCCAAGAGGAACACTGCAACCCTGGAAACAACTTAACTGACCCTGTCTTTATCAGTCTGCCTCAGATGCTGTATCTTATTGCAATTGCCAAGAACATTCTGTGTTTTTTTTTTTTTTTCTCAGAACGTAAGGGTGGGAACCAAGGTATTCCAGGGACAAGCTAACCTTGGATGGGGTCTGAGAAACAACATAGAGTTAATTTAACCCTTTCAAGGGCTTGGGAAAGCCAGGCCAGAAAGTGTTTGTGAACTCCATTCTCCCTCTCAAACTGCTCACTTGGGGAGCTAACACTTGTTGGCATACTTTTTTAAAACCTTTTATTTACATTTCCTATCTCTTTCTCGATACTCCACCCCAATCCCTCCAACACAACACCAGGTAGGAGAGAGGGAGAGGGGGCACAGTTCTCTTCGCTGCTCCTGCTGGTTAGGGTCATCAGGTTCCTTGGAGCCAGCCCAGTCCTTCCTTGTTTCAGGAGATCTCCAACTTCTTGTCTCATTGCAACAATAGCAACAGGAGCAGCATGGGGAGGGGGGAAAGCAGGGGGGAAGCAGGGGAGGCAGGGGAGGCAGGGGAGGCAGGGGAAGTGGAAGCAGCAGCACCCTTGTTCTATCTCTGATCTCTACCCTCTCTGGGCTCTGGCATTTATTCTCTCTCCAGAGTCCACAGATTTAAACTATCTGCAGCTGGCAAAGAGCTCCTCTCAGAGCCTGCACGAGGCAAAAAGTCTACTGCTGTGGACCACCTGAATCAGTTCCACATCCCGCACCTGGGATTAAAACAAAACAAAACAAAACAAAAAACATGTTTATAATCCCCAACAAACACTAAGGTGTCCATTCTGGGAGGAGTGAAAAAAAGAGCGAGTAGAGGGCAGAGCGCTAATACTGGGTGGGGCACATGGGCCACACCTGAGCACCACTGATGACAACAAACTAACAACACACCAAAAACTAGAGTGCAGCTGTCAGAACTTGAGCACTGAATACAACCAGGACAACTTTCCTGCTATTCATATCCCTAACTATTCATATTCTCTGTTTAAAATAAAAAAGCAATATGCAAATTCTCAAAATATCCATAATGCAATCTAAAAGCACCAAGTATAGCAAGAACAAAACCAACAAAAAACAAAAATGAAACAAAACAAAACACATTCACATACAAAAAGGCAATCAGCAGACACCAGGCTGAAATGACAGAGGCATTAAAGCAATCTAACAGACGTGAAAGCAACTGTTCTCTGGTGCCCACGCAAGAAAAGGCAAATGCTTTTGAGTGAAATAGAAAGCTACAACAACCTAGGAAAGACAAAAGCTTCTGAGGGGGATGAAATGATATCTCTGACAATGAGAACATTTAATCAAAAGTATGTTCTCAATTATCAAGTGGACTTGTTACAGGTATACACACAGCATATACAAGAGTCACTAAACCGATGACGACTCAGTAGGCATTCCGCAATCTGTAGCACAGAGCCTCAGGGACCTGGGTTGAGCATGAGGAGGCATGGAACGAAAGAAGTAAACTAGGCTGGGCAGAGAGACCACAAGTCCACAGAACCTGGAGTCTCACAAAGCTCAGGGACTCCCCCAAGGAAGACATAGACATTAACGCCCCTTAAGTTACAGTCACACTGTTGGGAGCTAATAAGGAAAACTTCTAAAAGGATCTAGAACCAAGCAATACATTATCATTATGAAACAAAACCTGAATTGAATGACTGGGTTTCTCACCAGACACCATGAAAAGGAAAGTGCTTAGAAAAATCAATTTTCAACTCAATATTCATCAATAACACCCTCTGAAAAGGAAGGCTCAGTGACGAAGACACTGTGAAAGAAAAACAAAACTTATATAAGGAAATGTGGACTACCAGAAACAAAGGAAGAAAAACACTGCAGATAGTTAGAAAGGGTAATGGATTACATATCTCTTTTCTAGTTTCTTAAAATATATTTGACAGCTGAAGCAAAAATCATAGCATGTAGTAATAAGACTTTTAGTGAATATCACTTGAATATATAAATAACTACAATATATTAATTCTGTGCAGTTCTGACACATTAAAAGTATAACAAGGATGCTGAGGTACAACAGGGGCAATAGCATTAGCCTGGTGTGCACAAGGTTCTGGGTTCAACCACCACCATCAGACCCACAAAAATAGTGTAACATAGCCATACTATAAATGACTTGCATAAATTTGACAGTTTAGATAGATGGAAAATATTTTTAAAAACTGAAAGGTAGGAAAAGTCATAAGATAAGCAAATGGCCAGAGTCCATTGGTTTCATGATAGAAGTCTATTAAAACATTTTTAAAGAAATAGTACTAATTCTACACATTCATTTCCAAAAATAAAAGGATAAAATAGTTCAGAATACATTTTATGAGATTCATGTTACCATTATCCTACTATGTAAACTCGAAAATATGGTAAGAGAAAAGGAAAAGAAGGTAGGAGGAACAGGAAGGAGGGCAGGGAAGAGAAGGAAAAGCTGTAAACTAGTAGCTGTCTTTAACATATATGGAAAATGCAAACAGATCAAGCCCATATATATGCATATATATGGATTTTTTTATATAGATCAATAATGGTTTATTTGAAGAACACAAAAATGCTTCAATATTCAGAATTACCAGTTACCATCTATCATAATGACTCTCAGTGCAAACCACAGTATTCTATCAATTGATAAATAGAAACATTTGATGAAGCTAATGTTCAGTCCTGATTAAAACAAAACATACTCTGAACTCTCAAGGAAGCATCTTCTTCATCTTGATAACAGCCTCAACAGAAAACTACACTAACATCACAAGATATGAGGAGTGGCCCCAAAGGGAGCCAAGGAGTGAAGGGGATCAGAGCTATTCAGTCTCACCATTCTTACTCAAACTTAAGTGATTGGTCAAGAAAACGAGTGGGAGAAAGGGAGGGGGAGGGAGTATGGGAGAGAGAGACAACATGTCTACATACAATATCCCCTCAAAGTCTATAAAAACAGAAAAATCCAGAATAAGAGCATTAACAAAGATTCTATGATATAAAGAAAACAGTGATTCCTTCCACCCTGGGAGAAAACCAACTCCATGACTCCCATATGTACACCAAGGAATGCAATGATTTCCTAAATAAATAAGTAAATGTGAAAGGGCACAAATGAAAATTAAAATCACAACCTATATATGACTAATATGCTAAAAATGACACAAAACCTTGTAGAGGAATTTTAATTCAGAACATGGCTGTTCTGGTAAGAGATCACAACCAAAAACCTTCTAGGACTGTGTGATCCAGCTGGAATACAAACACATCTTTAATCCAGGAGACAGGGGCAATTTTAATAAGAGAATTTACAGAGAGAGGTGGAATGAGAGAATGAGCTAGACACAGGTAAAGATAAAAAGAGTTAGAGAAGAACCAGCCAGCCCAGAGCTCAGAAAAAAAACTAAGAAAGGGTAAGTTTATTAAGAAGTAAGTCTCAGAGGCTGAAAACAATCTAGGCTCCATAGATTGTATGGAGGCTAGAAGCTTCCAGGACGAGGCCTAGATTAGCAGACAGGCAATAAGCCTCTGAGACAAGTAAAAGCTCCTTTCACATATGGTGCTCAACATGGTTGATAAAACAAACAAACAAACAAACAAACAAACAAATCCACCATTATTGAAGAAGAAGAAAGCTCACAAACATTGCAGAAGCAGGGGACATCTAACAGGAGTGCCGCAGAGGACAGCAAGACACCTGACAGAAAGACACAGAGGAGAAATTTGCCTGGGATCATCTCCAGAGGAAGATTCAGCACTTCCTGAATGATTTCGGCTGGATGCCCAGACAGACTCAGGAGACCTTGGAGCACTGGGAGCCTTGAGACTAGAGCAAGAAACGACTCAGGAGCCTCCGAGACCGTGAGTCACAGTAAGCCAACATCCCCAAAAAATTATAATTATATACACTGACTTTTTCCCATATTAAAAATGGGAAACTCCATTTCAGCTCCCTTGAGAACAAGGTTAGGAGTTGAGGGGATAGAAACATTACTTTAAAAAGTCATTGCAGTACTCATTGCAATTATGACCTATGGAGTAAATCCCTCTCTACTGTCAATTGCAATCTTTAGGTTTTTCCTCTCAAAAATGGTTGAAAAATTAGCTATATCAGAAAAAAATAGCAATGATAATACAAAGGCTTAAGAGACAAGACACAGAGAAACTAAGAAAACAGAAAATGCTTAATTGTGAACGTCTGGTACCTAATGATATTGAGGCTCAAGATAGACAACCCACTGATAATAGGCAAGAAGCCTGGCATGCTGGAGTGGAGCCCAAAGCACTGACCCAGAATGAGAGTGCCGAAATGTCTAGATTATGTGTGAAAATTGAAGTGTACCTTGAAACACAGAAAGGGGAAATAAGATTAGCAGAAGACCCTGGATTGTAAGCCGGGTGTTGCCTTTGATGTCAGTACTCAAGGAAGCAAGAGGAAGGTGGAGCTCTGTGAGTTCAAGGCCAGCCTTGTCTACAAAAACAAAAGTCCAGGATAGCCAAGCCTATATGGAGAAACTCCGTCTCAAAAAAAATAAAAAATAAAAAAGGAAAAAAAGAAACAGAGAGAAAAAAAGAGAAGAGAAAGAGAGAGAAGCTTCCAAATGAAAGGCACAACTCAGGGGAAGAAATAAAGAAAGCAGGTCCCCCTGCATGGCTTAGCAAACCAGCTGAAGAGAGACAGATAGTTTATCAGACTGGCAGACTGGAAAAACTTGATGCTGAAATGGACTGTGGCTGAAGGATGGAGGATCAGGCTACAGTTATGGAAGATCATTTCATCAGTGGCTGAGTGGATCTTCATAAGGACCTTTGGACTGTTAAGTTTGTGAAATTGATAATTGTTTCTACTGTAAAAGTTAAACTATGTGCAATTTTTAGCATAAACAGAAAGAGAGAAGCTAGAGAGGAATTTTAATACAGAACATGGTTGTTCTGGCAAGAGATCACATACAAAGACCTTCTAGGTCTGGAATTCAAACACACCTTTAATCCAGAAGACAGAGGCAAGTAGATCTGAGTTCAAGTCCAGCCTGGTAAGAACAAGTTTCAGGTAAAGAAAAGCTTAGGTCCAGGCATGATGGTATACACCATTAATCCTAAACAATGAAGGTAAATTTTGTAGAAGGAAGCACCCATGTTTGAAAGTGATGTCTAATTGAGTAGCAGAAAAAAGGGACAAATCAGAGATTTGACAAAATAAGATACACCCAACTCTCAAAAGAAGAGAGAGGAAAGGGAAGCTATTTAAAGGCAATGTGGAGAGGGAAGAAGGGAGGGAAAAGGAAAGGAGAAAGGCAAAGGGAAGAGGCGTATATACAAGACAGTAATAGTGAGGCAGGTTGCAGAGAGAACCCAGATAAAGACAGAATGAGCCAGAGAATCAGGAGGAGCCAGAAGACTGCTCAGTTAGTTTGAGGCCAAGCAGAGCAATTTAGAGACAAAGAGAAAAGTGCAATTGAATCAATTAGTTGGAAGGAGTTTGAGCCAGAACAGCTGAGTTGAACCAGTCAGCCCAGTGCTCAGTAAGAACAAGAAAAGGTGAGGTTATTCAACAGTAACTCTTGGAAGGTGAAAACGTTCTAGGCCTAGGTTAGATTGTACAGAGGCTAGAAGCTTCCAGAACTAGGCCTAGGTTAGCAGAAGGAGGCAATAAACCTCTGAGATAACAACTGAAGCAGGCCTTGTACAAACATGATGAAAGGAGAAGCATGCTGGTTTTGAAGGCTCTGCATGGTCACATGGCAGTTCTCAGCAAACTCATCTACCGATTTCATTCTATGACAAACAATACAGCAAGCCATTTTTCTGTAATTACAGAAACACTGATCATGAACATGCAAAGCATATTCTGAAGAATGAACGTGACAGAATCACATTAAACAGATGCCTTCCAGTGTCAGAGAGCAACTGTGCTGCATGATTCCCTTCACCTGAAATATGCAGATACTCAAGTATAAAGCAGGGAGAATGTGATGATGAGCTTAGGTGCTGTGACAGGCTTAGAAGGGTGCTGTGTTCTGTGTCCTATTGTGTTAAAAAAATTTTTTAAAAAGTATACAACACAAGGCTAATTTTCCTCTATAATAATTTTAAAATAAAGATGGAAATACACACAAAATAGAAAATAATTAGGAAAAATGCCAAAATATTGTAGAAAATAAATACACAACATAAAAGCTGGTTAAAAAAATGTATGAAGAAAAACAACGGACCTTGAAATAAATGTGGACTTCAAACAGGAACAATCTGAATGTGGAGGAAATGAAGAAAGAGAGCATGAAAGAGAAAACATGACAGTCAGAGCAAGCAGGATAATCCATGGCAATGGATTCTAAGACTTTGACATACAAGCACCTAGATTTTTGTGTGTTAAAAAAAAAAAACTACACATAAAAAATAACCCTACATATCAAATTTTTAAATAAGTTTTCATACAGGCAAAACATCTATTCTATAATTTATAATACCATTAAAGTTTTCAAATTAAGGCTTTTCCTATAAAGTATATAATCAGCTACATAGCTTAGTAATATTTTGGTGTAATTATTTACAATGATAGTCTGTTAGTAATAGAATTCTTCTTGGAAGACTGATACACAAAATGAATGAAGCTTGGTTGGTGAATGGGAGGGACAGGGCTCACAGGAGTCCCTCCCCCCTCTTACCTATTGACCCGGGTCCAATAGTGACCAGTGTGAAGACATTTTGTCAGTTTATTTATAGTATTTCTTGGGATAGATACAGTTTCTTCTTCGTATCAGCTACATTTTCTTTTCTTAGGAAAAAGAAAATGAACTGACAACATTTTAGTCACTTAAAATTCTGCCAGTTTTACCTTTTCACTCGCCTCCACCAAGCTTCTCCAGTGTATTTAGTAGCTCCTTGCGGTGGCTGTTCTTGGTTGTCAGCATGGCTACATATGTTATCAACTGACACCCAAGCAGCTGGGTGCACCTGTGAGAGTCTCCAGTTAAATCATCTGAGGTGGGAAGCTGCACCTTAAATCTGGGCCACACCTTCTGATGGCAGCCTATATAAAGAACATGCAAGAAAAGCTCTTATTCTTTGCCTGCTTGCCCTCTCCTTGCTAGCAAGTCCATTCCTTCACTGGCATTAGAGCCTACTTGTTTGGGATTCCAGCATATACTGAAGACCAGCTGGGACATCCAGCCTTGTGGACCGAGCAACTGCTGAATTCTTGGACTCTTCTTGGCTGACAGCCACTGTTGAGATAGCAGGACCAGCCTGTAAGCCACTCTAATAAATAATTCATATATATATATGTATATATATTCATCATATCAGTCCTGTTTCTCTAGACAACTCTGACTAATGCATTTCTAGCAACTTTAATGGAATGTAAAATTATAAAATAAACTGTTTATTGTTTTATTCTTACTTCTATGTGCAAGAAAAATCTCAAATTCATGGCCTCCTTGTCTCTAACTGCAGATTATATATATATAACCTGCTCAGTTTCTATCCAACCCTATACATACATACATACATACATTTTTTTTTTCATTTGGGTTTTTTTGTTTTAAGACAGGGATTCTCTGTAGCCTTGACTTATCCTTGACTCACTTTGTAGACCAGGCTGACCTCAAACTCACAGAGTTCGCCTGCCTCCGACTCCCTGAGTACTGGAACCACAAGTGTGTGCTACCATGCATACATACATTTTTTTATTATTATTACAATTTATCCAATTTGTATCCTGGCTGTGGCCCTCTCCTCCCAGTCCCACCCTCCGTCCCTCTTTTATTTTGAAGACAAACTCTCTCTCAGCAGCCCAGGGCAGCCTCCTGCTATTGGCATTACTCCCAGCTCAGCCTCCAGTGACACAGGTGTGAGCTACCACACTCCGCTCCAGAGTGACACAGGTGTGAGCCGCCACCCTCAGCTCCAGAGTGACACAGGTGTGAGCCGCCACCCTCAGCTCCAGAGTGACACAGGTGTGAGCCGCCACACTCAGCTCACATATTTTACTCCTCTACCTTTTTGATATCTCAGTCAAGTGCTTCTATTTTATCTTAATGACAATCCGCTACAAAATGACGTCAGGTTCTCTGTACTCTCAGGTGTTCATTTCTGTCTCCTAAGAGAAATAAACTGTGGCCACACCGCATAATGGAACTCTAGTCCTAGTTCTCTTAACTATCACAGTCTTTTTTTCTTTCTGGGCCTGAACTGATTTTCGTTTCCTACATGAAATCTGTACCTGAGGTTAAGAACCTGCTAGTGAGCGCCAGCCCACCCCATGTTTCTAAGCCCTTCTCTAACGCAGCCACGTAAGATTTCCACAAGGGAAGGTCTAAGTTTCACAGGCCTCTGTAATTTCATTTGACACTCATCATCTAAAATCAGCTAGGTACATCGATAATATCTTGGTAATAATTCTTGATGGTTAATTTACGTCATTCCTCTTTGAGTTACGTTTGCTCTGTTTGCTATAGCTGTTACTTTGCTAAAGCCCCAACAGGTTTTAAATCCTCTTCTTTCCATGGTAAAAGAAATATAAATGTTCTCTCCAATAACAATCTCTTATTTTTGAGAGATTTCATGTTATCTACAATATTAAATTAAATGATTAATTTTTGAATGCTGAGACTGGTTCAAAGCTGCCCGCTGGAGTGGAAGTTCTTCTGATTAAGGGGTTCATACCATTTGTTTTTTCCTCTTCAGTCTTATAACATCTTTGCATTAGCTATGGATCTTTGATTTGTTTCCTTCCCAAAGTTTCCCGTGTGAGGATTTTTCAGCCTATCTACCTCCCAATATTTGTAAAGGTTTCCAATACTCAACCATTCTCATTACATTCTCACATTTCACATCGGAGATCTGTGATAATACATGAACTCTTGATACAAACAGTATCAAATATAATACCTTACTTTCACATTCTACAAAAAAAAAAAAAAAAAGAACTGAAAACCCATTTTTGGGAAGGGGGGATAGAGAAAGAGCACAACTCACTATGCAGCTGTTGCTGAGGCTCGCCTTGAACCTGTGTTCTTCCTATCACACAGCCTTCCAATACTGATATCACAGGATTATGCCATCAGGCTTTCTAGAAATGTTTATTTTAATTTAGTGTAATAACTTCTATTTTGTTTGTATAAAAAGTATCATTGTAACACACAATAAGTACCTCTATCAAATACCTAAAGTCACCTCTGCATGAACTGTCTTAATTTTTTCATGGGAGCATCTGTGTATAATCAGCCATTGTGTACCTCAAAAGAACTAATCTCTTTTTCAAAGTCTAGACTGCTATTGTAAATAAAATATTTTTATCTGAAACAAATTCCTTAGTAAGAAGCAAATTCCTCAGGAAGATTCTATTTACCCAAGTATTTTTTTAAAAGACCTAATTTCTAAACTGTACATCTTTAAATTATCCTCTAACAAAAAGACAGTTAAGAATAATTCAGTATCTCTAAAGTTATCTCTCTTTCAGTATGTTTCTTATACGTATATCATAATGTGTCATAATTAGAGACCTCCTTTCATTGTCCTTGTCCTGCTGTTCATTAAGACTTAAAATAAATATAAAGCATCCCTATAAATCAGATAAATTTATTCAGTTTTGAAAAGCCTGAAAACCCATCAAATACTTCTCATCTGATTTTAGGACAACGGGTTGACTAGTCTTACTATATTCTTTCATTAAAATACTGCATGTCTGACCTAAGCTGTAGCACATTTTAAGTGTATCTTTTCCATGCTCAGCACTGGGTTGGCTGTAAATATGCACTGTTCTCCCGTGGACTTGGTGATCCCAATTATACAAACCTATCAGCCGCGCTCCACGTCCTGGGTTGTCAATGGGCATGAAAATGGCACCACCGTTAGCATCGGCACTAGCAGACTCCGGGTCAGTTGCCGATACCGTCAATCTTGCATTTAGCTGCACTGTTAGGAATTAGCTTGGCACAAGTACATCATTTGCCATATTTTCTCTGGCTGGCTATGATCTCAGAGTGTTCCTTCACGGGGGACACCAGCCCACATTGCCGAGAAACCCGAGCTCAAGGGTATACGAAGAAGGTCTTTTAAAATGTGGCCTAGAGGCCTATCACTGCCTACCTAGACCTCAAGATCATCCTCACCAAGTTCCGAGAAGAAGAAATTAAACAGGACACATAAACCATGCACCCTAGCACTTGTACTGACTAATAAAAGATCCTGGCAGCTGATGATCTCCTAAGACTGCAAATGCTAACCTTGGTGGTTATCAGTCACACAGGACACGCTATTCTCTTTCATTCTTTCCCATGTTCTGCTCTGTGGTCAAGGTCCCCTCAGGAAGGCTGTAGCATTCCCTCTAAAAGGGCTCATTGTGGGGCTCCCAGGGCACCTGAAAAGGAAGCCTCATTCTTTCTTTGCACTCACGTGGAAGCTCCGGATTGGTCTTGTTTGAAATAAATTTGCAGATGCTGCCTTTACTCCACACTAAGCATGGAAGAGAAAAATGGCCAGTGTCTCTGGGGAATAATTAACAAAAGACAGTTTGTTTCATCTTCATGATAAAATACAGCATCCCTACTAAAAGGCAAATTCATCATTCCCCAAAGTTAAATAGAATGACACTTTAAAAGTAATTCCAGCTGATTAAATTTAGGATTCCGGAAAAAAATTAATTCATGAATACACTCTGAATCTTTCATTTGATTTTAAAATGTATAAATGTTCATTTAACTTTGAGCCCTTGCCTCTCAGTGTTCTATTCTGAGCTAGTCAAACAAGTGGTAGCAGGCATGCTGGGCTCAATAACTCTCTTTCACTTGGATTGCAAATTAAAGGCAGTCTCCTGAACACTGACATAGTTCCAATGCCTGACTTCACAACTCGTGTTGGTTTTCCTTCACTGTTTTGCCTCTGTCTGTGTCAACTTTGGCCTCCTTTTCTTGCTCCCCTAAAGCACTACTGTCTCTTTGAAGCCACTGTCAGCCTAATCTGGGAAATGTGCATTAAGCTTCATGCCTAATTATACAGTTAGAAAACTTGAAATCTCAACTATAAAATACCTATGCTTGGAAACTGTAACTGTCTGTAACTGTGCATAAATGCCTCAATCACACTGTTCACGGACATGGGTTAAAAGAATTGCAGAGTTACGGAATTGGTAGAGGGCCTGTGCAGCGCGTGACTGGCCCCATGTTTGATTGCCTGCACTAGACAAAAAAAGACGGGCAAAGAATAGTTTATTTTCTGTTTAAGTTACTTGTGCTTACACTCTTTGAAAAGTTGAATTCTTACACATTCTATGCTGAGCAAAGAGTTGACCCAACAGGAAACACCATACTTTTACCTAAAATAGTTTGCACTGGTTATTACATCTACTTCAATTAAGTATTACCCAGTAGAACTGTTTTATTCTAAATACAGAAGTGGCTTGATCTAATACAGCAGCCATTTTTTTTAAATCCTTCCATATTATGCATTAACTGGGCCAACATTTCCCAGTAAGTCCTAACATCTATGGATAAAGTACACGGTATCTAATTCTTTAAAGAACACCTGAGAAAATAAACACATGCTACCCCTACTCGAGGGCCCCCCAAAATATACACAGTACTGTCTCTAAGCATGAGATTTTGAAGTTTTATATGTAGAACAGACATTGTCCTTTGAAAAAGTCAAAAACCCCACAAAATTTAGTGCTCTTTTTTCTAAAAAAAAAAAAAATTTCTTTATTTTTTCTCTATAAAAAATCATTTTGTAGTAAATGTGATGTGTGAGGCCATGTTTCTGCACCCTGAGGACTGTTTATCAGGCCTGCACATGGTGCAAGGCGAGAAAGGCTGCAAGGGTCTGAAAGGTTGGAATGTGAATAATGACCGGTAAAACAATGGCTGTAAGGAAGCTGTGGAGACAAAGGGGAAAGCAGGGTTCTCTCCTGCTTGTCTCTTCACAAGGGCTTCCCGTCAGCTGGTCCCAGCAACAGGCCTCCTTGATTCCTAGAGCAAGGAAGGCTTTCTACTGGCTGGCCTCTGGGCCAACCAACTCCTCTCTGCCTCTCACTGTTTGCCTCGCGCACTACCAAATGCAGTGGGTGCAGTGCAGGACACAGCGGGGTTCTAGGAGGCCCAGCAGTGACTGGGTTATGCTAACAAACCAGCCCAAGGCTGCACAGGAAACTTTAGTTCCTCCAGAATGTTTCTGAATGGGAAGGAGGGGTAAAAGCCACTACCCTCGCTCTCTTCACATTCGGCCACAGTAACTGGGCAGAACAGGTTGTATTAAGGTCTGCGCAAAGCCGAAACGTAGAATTTCATTGCCTTTGTTGGCTCGTGTCATTTCTTTAATTAATGTCACTTTCTCTGGTTTAATATCAGAGCAAGTGACAAGAGTGCTTCTGGATGAATTGTGTTTTCCGAGGACTGTATGGCACACTCTCCTGCAGTCTGACAGAGGGACGTGCCAGTTTTCCTTGGCAGTTACAATGCACCAGCTTTAGTTTTAGTAGTTTAATTTGTGGCAGTTATATGTTTTGAATACGTTGAAGTATTCACAACGGTCTCGTGGAATCTGTTCCATAGATAAAGTTTACACAGTGGAAAAGCAAAAGCAAGGGTTATAATGTGATTAGCAAAGCTGCTCGTGGCCACAGCTGGCCTTATAGGCATGCCTATAAATCTAAGAGTACTTAGGAGATACAATTACAATGATGACAGGGATGGTGCCCTCTGTTTGTGGTGTGGGGGCAGTTCTGTGGTGGGTGTGAGACAATCATAAGGAATATGATGTTTAGAACTCAATTTTATGCAAAATCCATTATTCAAGAAGCAAAGTTTATATACATGATAGACATGCAAGGAAATGAAAGTAAGAATAGGAAGTTTAGTCAGTTATGTATTAAGTTGGTCCTAACATTTCTGTAACCTAAGTTTTTATTGATAAAAATTTCAGAAAGACTTCTGCACTGAGGGGAAAGGACGCAACTCTTCTTTTGGATTGTTAGAAATCTTTCTGTTTCAGGCTGGAGCCTCTGAAGGTTTTCGATTTGGAGTTTTCCCTTTATCTCCTCCTCTGTGCACTTCTGTGAAGCTCCATCAGTGAGAAGAGCCACCACCATAGAGTTCTTCTAAACTTCGCCTGCCCTTTCTAAATTTAGGGTTCTTCAGTGCAGCGGGCTGCAGATCTGGCTTTGATTGCACCTGGCTCTGCTGGAGAACAGAAATATTCATCTTTACTGATCCCATGCTGCTTAAGTGCTGGAAGGACTTGCGGGGGAATCACTCTCCCCGGAAACTTCATTACAATACTTTCTCTTCCCTCCATGAAGTAGTAATTCTCATTCACCAAAGACAGAATTTTGCCTGACACCACCACAGGAGTTCCTGTTTGACTTTCAAAATTAATCAACCTCTAAGCTGGAGTAGAAATGGCATGTCCTTTAACCTTAAGCACAAAAAGCTCTCAACAGACTGCAGTTTTTATATCCCTGGATGGGAGTTTGGGCCCCTGATACTTAAACTTGATTCACATACTGGGTTTCTGGCATGCCTTTGCCCATACCCATCTGCTAGGCTGGCACAGTGCCCAATCAGAAGGTGTGATGCCAGTTTCAATAGGGCATAGGTGCCAATCAAAGATGGGTTTGGAGGGGCAGCATACAGAACGCAGCAAAAGTCAGTTCTTCTGCCAGGAGACCCTCCTGTTATCATCTAATGCCAATGAAGGGCCACATGCTTCATTGCCTGGGATCACACTGCATCTGTAGATGTTTCTGGCCTTCAGTGGATAGCTTTCTACACAATCATTTCCCTGGATTGGAGATGCCAAGGAAAAGCTCAGCCTACCTGGCTGCCATTTATAAAGAAACAGTGCATGTCTCTAACAACTGCCTTGAAACAATTCCGAGTGTTCCATTTCTTCTCCTAAAATAGTCTTTGACACGGAGTAACTGTACAGTGTTCAGGAAAAACATAGTGCATATGAGAGAGATGTAAGAGGCGAACACTCTGACACATAATTACAAAACCAAGCGTGGAAGCAGTGTAAACTTCACACACACCTTTGCATCGTTAAATGTGGAAACTGTCATGATCTGAGGACCTAGTTTCCAGGGAAGTCTCACTCCTAGTTTTAAGTTTCTTAGATTCTTTTCTAATTTGTTTCATATACATGGATACCCCTGGGTCTCAAATGAAGGAATGTACCTGATGCTATTTATTCCTCTCCTCCCTCCTCCTCAGAAGCAGAACCTAACACACTTCAGAAGCAAAAGCCCATCCATATTTCATAAGGGAAGCCAGAAGCTCTCGAATGCTGAGAATTCTTTTATTGTGTGGCAATGGAGGTGAGCTCATTTCATAAAGAAGATACTTCCCCACAGCAGCGAGTTTCAAATTAAAAAACAAAGAAAGAACCAAAAGAAAAAAAAAAAGAAAGAAAAGAAAAGAAACCTTGACCACTGCAAAGAGCAGTATAGCAACAGTGTAGCAGAAGGGACAAAATAGTAAATGTGGGGCAGAATCAGGTAGCTTAGGAACTGCCCCAGAGGGAAGGCGCCGATAAAACTGCTGAAAATGAAGAGGTAAAATAGGAAATGGATTTTTTTTAAGGTTAGACTTTTTTTAAAAAACTGAAAATACAAATGAAGGCTAAGCCTTGCAAAAATCCCTCCCCTGTATAAACAGAACACAAACTTTCTTACTTACAAGGATTTCAGCACTATCTGGTATAAACTTAAAGCAAACATCCCATGTGTATGTGAAAGCACATGAAGAATTAAAATATATCTGCTAGAAATTTTTATGTATCTATAGGTCTAACACATCTAATAACTAAATAAAGACAGGTAAATTCCTCTTTTGAATTTACATCTCTTACCTATGCCTTCACTGGGAACTAGTTTATTGTATACATAATATACAGAGCTACGATAATCTCTAAAACAAAACATCCTTCTTTTGTATTATCATCATTTTCACAAGACTATCTGCCTTCTCTAAAAAATATTGGAAAAATAACATTTAGTATTGCTACTAGTGTTATGACTGGACTTTTCTGAATGTTATTCTGAATACTTTAGAAGTGAGTCAATTGTAACCAACTAAATAATAAACCAAACAAAACTACAACGTGTTCTTCTATTCCTTTATAAGTAGAAATATTTCCTGATCAGCAAATAAGTTAAATTTGATGACTTCCAAAAATCACACCCCAAAACTTCCTTCTGTTTATGAAAAGCAAAGTCAGAATAACATAACAGCAATAACAGAAATCTCCAAAATGTACTCAACTAAGTCTAACCACTTATCCATGAATAACGATCCTAAAGATCAAATCACCATGGCCAATTTTAGTTACAACGTGTTACTCTTTGTAAAAGACAATGATGGTAATTTATTGTCAAGAAGGCATGTGCCCATTCTTTTAAAGGGGTAGTTTTCAATCTGTGGGCCATAACCCCTTTGGGAGGTCAAATCTTTCACAGGGGTCACCTAAGACCATCAGAGAACAGGTATGTACATTAGTATTCATAACAGTGACAAAATTACAGTTATGAAGTAGCAAAGAAAATAACCTGATGGCTGGGGGTCACCACTGTTTTAGAGTTAGCTTGCGCAGGTCTCTCATCTACGACTGCGACCGGCTGGATTTGGTTGACGCCTATAGTTTCAGCAGAGAACACAGCGGACTCAGTGTGTGGGCCCAGTGTGTGGGCCCAGTGCCACAGTCTCGGCCACAGTCCCTCCAACAACCAACTAGAACAGTAAAGGAATGTCGTGGACATTTATCCCAGAGTTTTTCTTTTCTGCCTTTTTATTAATTTCTGCTGCCCAGTTCCTTCTGTATTTGAAGCAAATAGGTAGCAGTCTAAATAGAAATGTTCACCAGGCATTGTGCCACCCTAGGGAACAGATACAGAGTGGCAAATAAAACATACAGGCACCTGTGGATAGTCTCTGTGTTCTTAGATTTACAACACTAGTAGCTGAATCCGCCACAATTCAAGGCAGAAAAAACAGAAAATACTCCAAATAAAAGGTCTCTCCCTAATGCACTGTGGTACCGGGTATTTAGAATGTGAAATTTTAAATGAATTCTACTTATTAACTGCTTACTAGGTTCCAAACTCTAAACAAACCTAACTTAATCTCACAATTATTCTTACAATTACATAAAACAGAAACAAAAACTCCAGAGGATTATGAGGCAGAGGCTGCTGGGTCTGTCAGGGACTTAGCGGCAAGTCAAGATTCAACTCAGATTTCCCAGCACCAAAACTTCTGCTCCTCTTATGCACGTCTCCCTTGGGTTAGTGGCTTCCATGTTATATGTAGCATTAAAGGGAATTCAAACCTTCAGTTCTCTCCTTCCCTGGAGTTTCAGAAACTTTTTTGCTCATTTGGTTCTAAAATGACAGCAACTTTCCCACACCCTAACCAGTTTCCTTTCCTCCCTTCCACCCGCTTTCATATTCAAAGAGAGACGCAGACTTTGTTCTCATATTCAGACGTTTCTCTTCCCTCTTATGACTATTGCGATGAATGCTCCAGGCACAGTCGCTCTCTAAGTCAAGAGCAAACAGGGAACTTCTCTGCCCCTTCCCCTCTGCTCCAAGTTGCTGATTACCAACAGGCCTAGGCTATCGATCTCAAAGCTAGAGGACAGTTGTACAAGCACAGTGAGCCAGGCAGCGGCCACTCTGTTCCCAGCCTTAGGCCACACATGCTGAGAAAGTGGCTGCCAAAGCAGTGTCTCTGGGAAGAATACCTGAAAAGAATCACCGGGCAGTTCTTTTTAAAAAGCTTGAATGTACGTGCTTTGTCATCTATATGCACAACATGAAGAGAACTATGAAAACCCACCAGGACCAGAGGGCTTCTCCTGTACCTGCTTATTTGTAGATTTGGAAACAATCAGTGCAAACTTGCACTAACAAAGTGAAGCTGATTCTGTGCCTCACTGCACCCCACTGACAGAGCAACAAAGCACCATCACGTAACTCTGAGGAAGCTCTTCTTTCCTCTTACAGCAACTGCTTCTTAAAAGTCTTTGCCCAGTGATATGTTTTTAAAATTCAGACAGTGGCAGGGGATGCCACCCAAAATAATGAATATTAAAGTGCACTGTAAAACAAAATTAATAAAAAAATGATAAGAATAAAATTAAACGTACTTAGACTAAAAGAACTTTCTGCACTTGAAAAGGGATGTCAATTACTCCAGCAACTGAGAGCCCCCTTCACGACCAGAGCCAAACAAGTGGTCTGCATGTATACACAGATTTATAAAAAGTGTGCAAACCTGATATTCAGTCTTCAATATATACTTGAGTTCAAATAAACACAGATAAACATTTACATTTTAAGAAGTGAAAAGGAGTAAGATTTTAGTCAAAGCTTTTCTCCAGTTCTTTCAAATTATTCAAATAATTCAAAAGTTAGAAAAGTAAGCGTGTGGTAGGCCATAAATCCAAGGTTACAGCAACATTAGCAATAATTTATTCAACCTATAGTCAGGACAGTATAGCACAGATCATACACACACACACACACACACACACACCCGAGTCTCAGATGGCACTCGCTCTACAGATAACTAAACTCCAAGCACTCAATAGACACGGGTCTGCATCTCTAGGCATGAAGCTCTTTACCTGATGCTCTCTAGGTCTTGAGGGCTTCCACTATTTTTATATGAACATACTAAAATTAATTTGTTTAGATTTACTAAAATTAAATAGCGCATACTAGTAAAACACACTTCACCTGTTTCCCTTCATTCTTTTCACTGTGGTTCTTTGACATTTTCAAATTGTATAGGTGACTACCAGCCCGTTTCTGTTGAAGAACATCACATGCCTACGCGGCCTCATCTAGCACTCAAGCTTCAAGTGTCCTGTTTGGTTTGAAACAGGCTCTAGTAACTTAGCCCTGTCTGATCTTCCCACAGGTGAGGGAGCACAGGTAGGAGGCACAGTGACACTCTGTAAACAGGAAGCTGCTTTTTATTCAACTCAGAAGTTTTTGCACTGACCTCACTTTTTTCCAATTACATTAGACACAAGTGACAGGTAGACGGTTGTTTATTCACTAAATTTCTTTCATTCACTGAAAACCCTAGCCAGGTAGGGCAGCTTTCGCCTGCAGTCCCAGAACCAGACTGGAAGGAACAGGGGGATCGGGAGTTCCAGGCTAGGCTCAGCAATTGAAGACTGTCTCAAAATAAACAAACACAACAGGTAAACCATCAAGATCTTAATCATTCATGATTCAGAAACATGTTTGTTTGACAGGGAACCCTGAATTCCCCTAAAAGAGGAACAAAACAAAAAGGTCTTTGTTTTTTTTGTTTGTTTGTTTGTTTGTCTTGAGATTTTGAGGATATTTTTAGACTGTCAATTGGGGGGGAGAAGCTTATTTTGCTTTGTGTGTGTGTGTGTTTTGTCACCTACCCCTTATTTGTTTGTTTTGTGGATTTTTTTCCCCTCCTCAGGTTGTTTGTTTGTTTGTTTGTTTGTTTTGAGACATGGTATTACTAAGTAGCACTGGTTGGCCTAGAACTTAGGACAAAGATCAATATGACCTTGTCTCTACCTTTCAAATGATGATATTACAGGAATGCGCCATCATACCTAAGCCCCAAAGAAAATACAGAAACAGATAAAGAGTTATAGGGTGAACGAATATATATAGAGAATCTTCTGTTGTGCTTAGTTTGGGGTAGGAGGCATTGAAATCATGGTACCCAAGATCTGTCAGGAAGTACACACCAATCCCAGGTTATTCTTTTGTAATTACCAATATTTTATTCATCAGACCTAGTCACCTTCCACATTCCACCACAGAATTAAGATAGCCCTAAGTGGTCTCTTTAAAATTAGTGTAATTTCTAAATGCTTAAATGCAGTGTCAAAGTACACCCGAATAGGGTTCCCTACCCATCACAGAGCACAGAAGGTAATATGATCATCTACTTTGTCAGTTTTCCCAAGAACAACATAACTAGTAAACTCCAGGTACACAAGAGAAGTTCATTCGTTCCTTGTAATCGATGCTTACAGTCAAGAAAGCTCAACTGTATGTGGAAGATAGTCAAGAAACAGTGGGCCTTGTGTTGCCTAGATACTGATGATTAAAAGTCAAAAAGGAGGGGCTAGAGGTACAGCTCAGCAGGGGAAGGAGCTTTCTCCCAAAAGTCTGACCACCTGACTTGGCCTCCCAGAACCCACACAGAAGTGGACAGAGAGAAAGAAGGTTGTCCTCTGGCCTCCACAGGTGCCCTATAACATGTCCTACACAGATCACACACATAATATAGTAAATACTTTTCTAAAAAGAATCACAAAATGTATAAATTCATGCCATTGTTGTTTCTGAGCTATTAAAAAAATGAGTAGTTACAGGAAAACAAGTCCTCAAAAAGAAAATTCATATTCTGTCTGGCAGATTGTGCAGTTATGCTGTGAAACGACTTCTACAAGCTACTGGGGAAAAACACGAACAGGGAACGTGTCGTGTCACTTACGACTTGATCCTAATGTTTAGTTAATGTACTGAACATTAACTGTCTTCAAATTACTTTAAAAAAACAATCTATGAATTCTGTTATTTCGGCCAGCTCTTAAAATACCGTTGTTACCATAGTTACAATGATTGCAGACATAATTACACTTGGGGCTTTAGTCATACATTACCTAAGTATATCAGTCCGAACCCTCCAGAGCCTATCATCTTGCCCAGGGCCCACCGGTTTCCTTCCATGTCTTCCAGAATCTTGCCTTCTGGAAGTGGCACTGGAAGCCTGTACTTGTTTCTGGGTGCCATCACGTCTGTGGGCAGAGGGATGAAACAAATAGTTAAAACTCTAGCATTGACACTCATTCGTCCCAATGTCTTTCCCTGAGCTAAGATTAGGATCCTAAAGTCAATTCCAGCTGGAGAAGCCGTCCACCTATTCGGTTGGAAATTCAGACACTTTGAAATCTAAGAGCTACTGGATTGTATATAATATATATAACATATGTCTGCTGGGACTAAAGAGATGGCGGATGGTTAAGAACAGGCAATGCTTTTGCAGAGGACCTGGAGTCAGTTCCAGCATCCACAGGGCAGCTTACTACACTCTAACTCCAGCTCCCGGCCTGACGTGCTTGACACACACAGACACAGACAGACAGACATGACATAATTAAAAATTAAAATAAGTCTACGAAAAATAAAACATCTACTGTGCCTCATATAAAGGAATACTTTAAAAATCTGTTTACGGGTCTATTAATACTTAGCAAGACTACAGAATATACCTTAAAAAAGTTATTTCATTCACACGTAAATACTGCATTTGTTGAAAACGCTGTGTTAAACATGAGGCTGTTAGTGATTGGGGAAGGGTACAGCCTTAAGTTCAAAGGTCAAACACTATGACCACTAGGCAAACCACCTGGGAATGACCGGTCAATTCAAAAGGGCTTTCATGGCTATCCGGTAGATCAGGCCACTGGCTAGTTCAGGTTGTTTCTGGCTTTCTGCCTATCAGTGAGAAAACAACTTTGCCTTAGAGAATACAGCTATACAGATAAGAGAAATTTTACAACCCATAGGAAGGCCATACAACTTTTATTAATTAATTATTACATATAATACTAGCAAATTACTAATGTGAACTTTTTTAGGTTGACCAAGAACGTTCCTAGGGAGCGTGTAATTAATAAACATCAGAATAAATGCTTGAAACTAAACATGAAAGTAACCGTGGTTATTTCTAAACAAAAACAAACAAGCAAACTGGAAACTTTTGTTTGAGTTTGGCTTGCATTGCTGTGATGAACCGCATGGCTGAAAGCAGTTTGGGATTATTCCACGTCAGTCCATCCTGAGGGGCAGTCGGGGCAGGAGCTCCAAGCAGGAGTTCAGGCAGGCCCTGAAGCCGCCACCAGAGCCCGGCTCCTCGGCTAACTCCCTGCCTGACCGGTTGGGCCGGCGGGGCTTCACTGCACACACTAGGACCACGGCTCGCGGTGGGCTGAGCCCTCCTTCACCAATCACTCAACAGATCTACAAAAGTCCCCGCTTCCCAGACGACCCAGCGTGGTGACAAGGTAACAGCGACGGCCCGAGAGTCCAACCAGGACAAACGCTTTCGAGAAAAGTTGTCACGAGTGTTCGCCTCCCCTTCTCTCCCTGAGCCCGGGGCCGCCGAAACCCCCCTGGGGCCCGCAGCACGACCCTGGGGCGGAGCGGGAAATCCAAACCGCAGCGGAGCGCTGCTGCCCGGCGGGAGCGGCCGCCGGTCCCCGTCGAGTGTGCTGTCCTCCGGCCCTCGGGGACGTCCGTCCGTCCCGGGGGGGTGGGGGGGCCGAGGCTGGGCTCGGAGCCCGCACGGAGGGGACACTGACCTGCCGCCCGGGTGCCCGCGCCGCCAAGGCCTGGCAGCAGGGCGGGCCGGGCCAGGCGCCTCCCAGGGGCAGGGCGACCTCCGGGGCCGCCTTCCCGCCGCCGAGGACCGCCCGGGGCCGCCCCCGGGACAGTGGAGGGGCGGCGCCGAGGAGGACGGAGGCTTTCCGAGCACCTGACTCCCCCTGGTCGGTCGGAAGAGCCCGCAGAGGAGCGCGGGGTGGAGTGAGCCAGGCCAGCGCTTCAACAGGAAGGACTGAAGACTTCCTGTACCAGCCCTGAGCACCAACCGACTTCAAGTGGACCCAGCTCTGCCCAGCAGCTAGGCACACCCAACGCCTAGCCCTCTGGGCCCCGCACCTGGGTGTGATCACTCTAAGGCCTAGTTCAGCCACGTGTGAGTTGGATAATGTTGAAAACATAATTTTAGTTAATACATTTCTACCTTCCCATCTCTAAGATGGAAAAGATTAGTTACTGGGTTTCAAGGTGCTATGCGAACTGAGAGAAATATGTTCAGTATTTCTAAGTCTTTAACGATCTACAGTGAGTTTATGTTTTAGAGTAAACAAAACAAATCTGTTTTGGCTCAGGCCTTTAATCCAGCATTCGGGAAGCAGAGGCAGGTAGATCTCTGTAAGTTTGAAGTCATCCTAGTCCACAAACTGAGTACAGGAGAGCCAAGGGTACAAAGAGGAACTCTGTCTTGAAAACAAACAAACAAAACCCCAACTATTTAAGCAGGACTTAAGTTTCTTACCTAGAAACAGTCAATATTTCCCAGATGCAAATACTGAAAAGAAAAACTGTCTGTGAGAGCTAAAGTTATGTCTGAACTTTAAGTTACTCTCCTAAGAGATCTATATAAAACAAAAATGCCTGTAACCTGTAAGCTCCTCTTGCCCAAGGACAGGTAACTTCTAGGAATGCTGGGGCTGTTGTTCATGTAAGACAAGCCACTGGTTTTCCCTTCTGAAAACAAGATTGCTTGCTTTAACTGCACAGGTTGTGTTTGATTACATAGGCAGAAATTATGTCAGGATATTTGCATGCCCCTGATTAGACGAAGGCAGGAAAAAACACAGCCTTGTATGTTTCCTTTCATAAGCCTCTGACTGATGCAATTTGTAGCCATTCTCTGGGAATCTGGGCTATGGGCCTGGCCAGTGTTTAATAAAGCTTGCTTCAAATTTGACTCAAACTTGTGGTAGTGGTCTTATTCTTGCCTGGTAGTAATAATATCTTATCCCTAAATTTGAGGAAGTAAGAAAACGGGATTTTTATCAAACTCCAAAAATGGAAGAAGATATGAGACTGTTTCTTAAGAGAACTAGATGATATGGATATAAAGTATTTTTAAAACACATTTTGGAGACAGGGCTGTAGCTTCCTTGGTAATGTTTGTTTGGCCTGTAAGAAGTCCTCAACAAAATCCCTAGTACATAAAATGGCCCCGTGGCACAGGCCTGTGATCTCATCACTTGGGAGGGGGGAACACAAGGGAAGAGCTGAGCGTTAAGTTCATCCTCCCTACGTAGGACATTCCTGTCCAGAGAGCTCCAATAACCCAAGGGAGTAGGTGACAGGAAGAGAGACAAGTGGGTCAGTGAAGCTCATTGACCCACCACCCTTATCTTAGAGATGAACCTCAGCTTCAGTGAGGGATCCTGCCTCAAAAGTAAAGCTGGAGAACAACCGTGAGGTCCCACATACACCTCCCATCCTATCCGTTCAAAATATATTCCAAGATCCCCAGAGAATATCTGAAACCAGAGATAGAACAAAACCTTATATATTCTGTGATTGTTTTTACTGTAAGATCATTTCTGAGACAAGATAATTTTTATTTTACTTATAAATAATTTTCACTGATAAATTAGACATACTCAGAGGTTAACCATAATTAATAATAGGATGGTTATGAAGATAATCACAAGGGAAAGTTATGTGGATATGATTGTATTAGTACAGATCTTTTGCTGTGACAAAACACCATGACCAAAGGCAACTTAAGGAAGAGAGGGTTTATTTTTGGTTTATGGTTCCAGAGGGATAAGAGTCTATGGTGATGGAACAAGGGTATGCCAATAGGCAGCAGCTATGGCAGAAGGAACAGCGAGCTGAGAACTCACATCTTGAACCACAAGCACAAAACAAAGAGAACAAAGCTGGAGATGGCAGAAGACTTTTAATGCTGAAGCCAATCACAGACTACATCCAGGAAGGTAGTGCCAACTAAACCTCCCCAAACAGTGCCAAGTGTTCAGTGTTCAAATGTTTGAGGCTATCTGCGAATTTCTCATTCAAACCAGCACAAAATACCTTATTGTACCAAATCACTCTTCTTGAGATAATATGAGGTGACACAGTGTCAGTGTGGTAAACCAAAATGAGGTGAATAGTAGGGTACTAGGACATGACATTAGGCTATAAATAAGAATCATGTGAAAATAAACAGTGTAATACCTCAGGAGTCAATCTGAAAACCCTTAGAGTTACTAAATTACTGACACAGGCCACACGGTGAATATGTTAGAGAAAAGAATGGCTGAAGCGCCAAACGTAACAGAAAAGAGTCCATCACACAACCTAGGAAGGCATGCAACTTTTGAAAAACAGAAATGCAGTCCCATATCAGCAAAATCAGGCTTACAAATGTTGATTAGCTGCTGATTCCATAAAAGCCCCAAACTGGAATCAAATTCTTATTTATTAGTGAATGATAAACTACAAGCAATAAAGATCTTATATGATAAAATCTCACCCAGCAACAAAACAGAGCAAACTAGTGATCCAAGCACCAACCTGATCTCAAGCACCTGCCACATGAATGGAAGGAGACATGCATGGGACTACATTGGAGTGTTCCGGTTAAGTGAAGCTGCCAGAGTGTGGGTTGAGGAGATGCAGACAGCTATAGGATCTTTATGGATGGATGGAAATGTGTTGAGTTGTGCTTACATACTTACAACCTTGCCAAAATCCTAATCATACACTTAAAATTGATGACTTATAAAACAGATTTAAAAGAAAAGAATGTCAGAAGACCAAGATGGGAAGAAGCTGCATCCTTGAAGCTGTTAGTAACATACAAATTCGGCTGACCTTCCAGCAGCACACATTTCCACCGCCATAAACTGTCAACGGTCCCCATCCACCAAGCCATGAGCTTGAGGTTTATATTCCTTGCAGCCAAAATCTTCCTAATGTTCCAACAAAGTTACAAGTTTCATAGATGTTAATTATTATTATTTTAAAAATGATACCACAACAGATATTATATGAAAGAGTTTATTTGGAGGAAGGGGAGCAGAAGAGAGTTAGGGCCTGAGTGAGCCATGAGGGCTCACTCAGACAGACAGAGAGGGAAAGAGACAGAGACAGACAGACAGACAGACAGACAGACAGACAGATAGATGGGGAAAGGGCATGCTGACAGAAAAAGGGGAGAGAGTAAGAGAGAGGAGCAAGAGAGCAAGAGTAAGAGAGAGAGAGGAAGTGGTAGACCTGTCACTATGTATCTGGCCCAGATGGTGTCATAGGAAGTGGTCGGGACCCTAAAGGTCCCTAAGGGAGGGCTAGTTGAATTGCCTGTACAACATAACATTAATGACTTTCAAGTAGTAATGAATTTGTACTAATTAAAAAGAAGATCAGTAGTGCAGGTAAACCTACATTGAGTACATTTTCCAAGTGTTAGGATTTAATGCAGAATTTTATGATTCAGAGCATATTGCTGCGTGTATGTTTCAAGATGAAAACTGACAGAATATAGAAATACAAATTTTGGAACTAGTGAAAGAATATCGTCTGAGTGAATGTGATGAGAAACAAGAAAGAAAGGAATTTAGACAGGAAAGCATTGAGTCATCAGGAAAAAAAAGATTAGGAAAATTAGGATTTCAAACAAACGTATTTTGATAGATTTTACAAGCTATGACTGATTTGACACCAACATGCAAAAAGCCTTTCTTGGTTCTGTGCCAACTCTTGGGTTTGGTGAGCGCTCTGTTTTCCAAAGGGCTAGGTGTTGTAAAATGCTTACACCAGCTAAAAGGAATAAGGAAAACCCCAGCATTTAGTGAGCTTATTACAAGGCCAACATCATCTAAAAATCAATTAAAGTGTTAAAGATGTTGCACAGACGAAACATTTCAAAAAAGAAAACAATCTTTGTTATTAATGTGATACAAAGAGACAGTGAAATACTTTGCCTGCCAAAGTGATACCTTTTGTTTTATAAAATCAGAAGGCCACTTACAACTTCTAAGCCTACAATCCCTAGAGAGCTAAGCAATTACTGACACAGAAAAATTTGAAAACAATGCAGTTCAAGGAATTAGATTCCAAACCTGTCAGAAATACAACCTGATCAGACATCTATGTCCTTTCATATCTTTGTATAGGAGATGCTGTACTTGACATGAACTGTCTCAAAGGTTCGTGTAGTGAAAGTTTGGTCCCTCATCTCTGGGGCTTTGGGGAAGTGATTGGACCAATGAGATGTGAACTTTGGTAATATTTTAATTCATTGATGAGTTCATACTGAAAGGAATTATCATGAAGTTGGACCTAGTTGGAGAAAACAGGTCACGAGAAGCATGCCTTAAGAGTGTATCTTGGCCCTAGAGCTCATCTTTCTCTCTGCTGACTGGCTACCATGAGATGATCATCTTCTCTGCCACACATCCTTCCAACTTTAATACAGTACCAAAATAAGGGTGTCTCTGCAAACCCTGAACTGGTGAGCCAAATCCCTGCTCACTTTAGGTTGATTTCCTCAGGTATTTTGTCATAGTAATGTTGACTAACATGAGACCAGTTTAAAGTATGAACATGACCATCCAAATGACATGATTATTGGTTGTCCATATAATTCAGAATAGCAGATCTAAATTCAATGAAATTCAGGTGGCTCACAATTGTCTATAACTCTGGCTCCAGGAGATCTGACACCTCTTCTCAACTCTTTGGGCTCTTGCATTTACGCACACACACACACACACACACACACACACACACTGACACAATTTAAAAAAAAATAAAATGTCATTTGTTGGTTGTGAACAAGCTCAGTAAGCACTTTCCAGAGTGTTGGCATGATATTTTTGTGTACCGTGTATTCAAGTGCTGATTTCCTGTACCCAGAGGGTTGAGTACAGGCCGGACTTTGGCATTATCATATTTATGAAGCATCTCCTATTTCAAATTTTTGTGAACATTGTTCTCCATCATCTTCTGATTGGCTAAAAAAAGAGGTGAGCATCCAATAGCTAGACAAGACAGGAGGCTGGGACTTCTGAGCCCAGGGAAAGGGTCTCAGGTGTGGACAAGAGAGGGAAGTTCCCGTCAGACATGGATGAATAAGCACATGGCAGAATGAGAATATTATGTCAGGAACATAGATTAAACACAGGTTGTGAGAGGTAGTTGGGAACAACAATAAGCTAAGGCCTGAGATTATAATAAATAGATCTCTGTGTTATTATTCAGAGCTAGGACAGGCATAGAAAAACCATACAGTTATGTCAGAGACATTATTTTGTAGAATTTGGATGCAATTGTGTATTAAATTCTCAAATGTCGAAAAAAGCCAATATTTTACTAGATACTATCTCACCACGCCCATTTTCCAAATTCAAACATTAAAAGTCAACAATATGACTGTATGTATACTTTAATTTCCCCTCTCCCCCACTATTTCACTGCAATAGTGAAACGCTTGAGCTGAAAAAGGAGGGAGGAGAGCTGGCCTGATCATTCGCGCGCACATGTGTCTACTCAGTTGAGTTTGAGTTGATGACCTGCTTAGAGACCAGCAAGACAGTTTCCTCCTGTGCCACTGAGAGTTCCAAAGTTTAAAATCAGAGTCTTGGGGCAGCATGGCTGAGGTCCTGGATAAAAGTTTACAAAGGACCAGGTAAATTGAGACATGTCAATCCCGTTGCAGGGAGTAATTGGGCATGCAGCACCCCTTCCTGCACCTAAGAAATACCATTTCCTGGAAATCCACCCAGATGGCCTCTAACTTGTGACCACAAAGTGTGCTAATTGTTCTTCTTCCCTAGCAACAGCTAATCAGCACATTCTAGGTGTAGCTCATGATCAGGTATCCCCCAGAAGGCCAGGCCAGGACCAATATGATCTTGACACCTAAAGTAAACCAATCATTTCAAATGTTAATTTACCTTACCCAATCATGTAATGCCAAGGTTTGGAAACCCCCTGCTTGTGGTTTCCCCTTTAAAAACCTTGTTCCCCTAGACCTCCTGCTTCGGCAGGAAATTTTGCGACCTGGGCTCTAGCTTGTATTGAATAAACCTTCATGTATTTGCAGCAGAGTCGATTCCTAGTGGTCTTTGGGGGTCTAAGAACTCAGCATAACACCATGTCAGCTATACCTTTACAGTTATCCTTTCATGCATTTCATTACTGTCCGCTAGGAGACCTGGGAGGAATCTTCTGTTCCCTTAGAATACCGAGCCATTCCAACAATGGGAGGTATACCCTTAAGTAAACTTTATCCTCTTCCCTCCCTGCAGTAGACTGTTTATGACTGTCTACTGCTGAGGTATAAACCATGGTGCAAGGCTCCAGGTGCATGCAGATGGCTATCTTCTTCCACTCGGCTCCATCTCTGTCACTCTGCAATATGTAGAGGGCCAAACAGACTTTCACTTTTAGAACTCTTAAAGCACTCAACCTGACCTATAGGCCAGGTCTGTTGGGACTTTGTCTCAATGACTCTTTCCTTTTTCACAGGGACTTACAAATGTCTTAGTGTAACACGTTTATGCAGGGTTTCTCTAGTTTTCATCATCTAGTTCAGGGCTTAGTGATACAGTGGAAAGCTAATGTGCACATAACACCTAACATAACCTGCTTCATTGTCCCTTTACACGAGGCAAAGCTACTGACAGAAACTGGGCTTTCTCACTCTCAGTCTTCTTGACAAAAAGTTCTTGTTATTTCAAGCAAGCAAACCCACAAAATCATCATAATTCTTAAATCTCTTTATTATAAATACACGCTTCATAAATATTTGGGAAAATATGGAGAAGCAGATACAAGAAGTCATAGGGCTACCTAAAGAAAACAATTCAGAGAGGACTTCTGCTGACTCTGTAAGTGGACTTGCCAGTTGCACATTTAGCTTTACACATTTTCTACTATTCCAAAACATAGATGGATCTTCGTTCAACCACTTCTTTTAGATGGATATTTAATTATGTTCAACTTCATTACAAATCTTGAAAAGCAGGGGTTTTACAGCATGTCACCAGCACTGACAATAGTGGTTGAATATTCGGCAGGTGCTGGAAAACTAAAGTGAGAAAACAGAATAAGAAGAAAGGGCTTATGCCCTCTTGCTGATGTAAGTTTTTTTTTTTCTCCTTATTTTAACTTGCATAAGCTCTAAGGGAAAGGAAGTAAAAAATAAAAAGTTAGACTTGGAGACTCATATGCCATCTTAACAGAGACTGGAAAAATAACTGGATAAACAAAGTCTTAGGACTCCTGGGCACAGCAAATTATGGAAAAGCAACTAGGAAAGGTACAATAGCTGTAAGTTAATCAGTATGGCTTGCTATAAACATAAAAGTTATCTTTTCTTGTTATGTTATTTTACATTATATGTAGGGACACTCTGCCTGCGGGTGTGAATGTGCACTGTGTGCATATGCCTGTTGAAGCAGAGGTCATAACAGGTCATTGGATCCCCCGAACAGAAGTTGCTGGTGACGGTGAGTCACCATGTGGGTGCTGAGAAGTGCACTTGGAACAGGAAGTGTTCTTAACCACTGAACAGTCCCTTCAACCTCCAAAGTCATTTGTTTCATACTGAAGAGAAAAAGAAATTCACACACAAACCTAATGTTGCTTTTCCATGGAGAAAATTCTACTGTGCTTTTTTTGCAGAAAATGTGTGTGTGTTGGGGGATGGGGAGGTCAGAGAGTGCTCCTACATTTGCTCCTTGGTAGTTGTTTCCAGCTCACAATAACCTTCATGTTCAAATGGGTTATTCTGAGGTGTCATAATCTGGTTCCCAATTGGCCAGAAGTAAAGGAAGGTAAACATCCTATAGAGAGAAGGGCTCTGATTGGCGAAATGTGGGAGTTTCCACTTGACTTACCTTTATGTTGCTGTAGAACATACACTGACAAAGACAACTTAAGGAAGGAAGAAGGGAAGGAAGGAAGGAAGGAAGGAAGGAAGGAAGGAAGGAAGGAAGGAAGGAAGGAAGGAAGGAAGGAAAAGAAAGGGTTCGTGATGATTTACCGTTCTAGGGTTCAGCCTATGGTGGTGAGGACATAATGGCAGAAGGAGTAGGAGGTAGCTGTTCACATCACATCTACAGGACCCTCGTTTTTAAAACATGCTTAATAGTTTCATGGAAAACATTTACTTACAACAAAAAGAAACCAATAAATAAATAACAAACAGAAAATAATGACAGAAACCATTATAGAAAGAAAGTTATCCAAAGCATTGGGCAATAAAATGTGAGCAAATTTCCAAATTTTCATGGGAATGTCCAATATAACTTTAAGAAGGAAAAACTTCTGTGCTCACAACAGAAAATACTAAATAGGCCATTCACAAGAAACGTTAAATCACTTGTGCTGAAAGTACTTCACAAATAATAACACCGAAGAAAGACAAGTAATACTCTTGTTCAACACGCTCTTTAAAAGACACATATACTCAGAATTCAGTGCGGAAAATGCCAGCCAAGAAAACGCTATCATAGCACAAAGTCTGGAGCTGTTAGAGCTCCAGGGCAAACAGAGGTGTCTCATCAACAGAGGCACAAACATGAACAGAGACATTTGGAGCATGAATGCTGCATGGTCTCACGGAGTGATGTGCTGGTACCACTGAGACGTGTTTTTCTCATCAAGAGGGAGCCATCATGCACTGGCAATATCTAATGTAATTGCTCAGCGATCTCTGAAAACACAAATTTAGTTTTTGCTGTTTTGTTTTGTGTTTCTTTGGTTGGTTGGTTGGTTGGTTAGCTGGGTTTTGTTTGTTTGTTTGTTTGGTTGGTTGGTTGTTTTTGCATTGAATTGAACAATGGGGAACAAAGGTGAAAGATGCCATTCATGTTCTGAGACTGAGATAGATTGATAGAGAATGAGGTGAGATGTACAGAAATGGCCAGTAGAGCCATACAGGCAGCCTAGATCCATTTCTTCACTCAAACATTTGTGAGCCTGATATCTGTAAACGACATGCTGTCTGTCTTCTTAAAAGGAACAGCAGGAGGAACTGCTATGAAATTATTACTGACAGAATTAAAGAATTAACTAATTTAAACCAGCAGGCAGGGTCAAAGGAAACCTTTGAAGGAGTTAATAGTTGAGTAATAGTTGAAACGGGATATGAATGATTAAGAGGTGTTAGAAAACGGAAAGGGAGAAGAGAGCATATGTGCAAAGGTCCAAGGAGGAAGGGAGGATGCTGGTGTGTTAGGGACAGCACACAACATCGCTAAGGCGTAATGTCACACAGCATGGCAAAGTAAGAAAGGGAAGTCTCTCAGGCCCACGATTTTTAGCTCTATTAAGTTAGTCTTCCTCAAACAACAAGATGACAATTCTTGATTTTTCTGGCTACTGAGCAGTTAGATTTCCTAATTAGAGTTGGCAATACTTACTAAAAATTGGAAGCATTTACCTGGACTCCAGAGGGACTTGGAAACAACTAAATTATTTACACTCACATTGGGGTTCTTTTAATTCCAGATTGAAGAGTTATTCTGGAAACCTTAAAATTTGGAAAATAGATCATTATTTCACCAGTGTATTTTTCCCTTGTATAACCTGATCTGCACAAGATAGTTTTTAGCAGGAAATCACAGCGAGTTCTCCCCAAACCATCTCTATTTCTATTTGACCTTAAAACAAAACTGGGAAACAGAGCCCTCAGTAGAGCACCCAGCAGAGAAATATTACCACTTACACGGAAATATCCTAAAACTTGGAGACTATTTTCCCGGAAAAGTTAAAACTTATTTATTACAATAAAGATTTGAAACTATTCTTTAAAAAAAAAATGTTTGATGTAGTTGTTTATATAGCTTTACATATGAAGCTAAAAATAGCATCATTTATTTTCTATTGCTCTTTAACAAATTACTGTAAACTTGTGGCCTAAATGGTATGGAATTATTCTCTTACAGTTTGGGAGATGGGGTGGTAGAAATCTGAAAATGAAATTTAAGTAGCTCCACAATGGGATCCATTTCCACAAATTTTCCAGCTGTTAGAGCCAGCCCACATTTATTGGCTTACTGCCTCATGGATCTTTAAAGGCAACAGTGTATCATACTCAACTTTTCTCTGCCTCTGCCTTCCTGCAGAAGCTGCTCATGATCACCTACAGCCCAACCAGCCAGCCAGAGTCTGCACCTCAGGCCAAGATCCTGATGTAATGACTTCTGGGAAGACATTTCTGGATGTTAACAAATTCAGAGCATTAGAACATTTTTTTGGGGGAGGGAAATATTAGGGGGGAGCATTCTAAATTTTAAACCAAACTGAATGCAACACAATTAGTTTTGTGAATTTAAGCTCAGGTGGATAAAAAGCCCAACACATGTTACAGATGACCAATTGACTAAATGGCATGATTACGCAGAGTTAAAATGTTCCAGACCAAGGCTAAATTCTCTTGTGCTATTTTTAGTCGTGTTGAAGCCATTCATTGCCCAACACATTCTGTGCCTGCCCTGATACCCTGCTATCAAACCCTTAATGTATTCGTAGAAATACAATCCAAAAAGCTAATCCAAATGCTAAGAATGCCATTAGAAAGCATCCCAAGAGAGGCTTTCCAGGTTTTCTATAACCTACATGCCTCCTGTTTCCACCAATGTATTTTGAAGGTGTCTTCATTTTCTTTGTTCTGTTATTATAAATTTTCATAAAACTGTTGCCACGCAGTATTTCCGGTAACGTGGAAATACCTGGTCCACTGTCACTCACATTTGGCTTCAGAACAAACTTTTATTCCCTTTGAAGTGAGAGTTGTGTTTGAAGGTTGAGAGTTATCTGAAAAAGTGAAATCAGTTATTTAGAAGATAAGCATGTAAAATTAGTTTTAAATTCAAAAGGAATAATTACGTCCACGTCTCCAAAACTGAGTGGGCCTGACTCCTTTTTGTTACAAACGAGAGAAGGAAAGAGTGCCGACCACAGAGCTGCGAACACAGTGATGGCACTTAAGAACTGCAAACACAGTCAAGTTATCCTTATGCATGAAAGCAAAAGTGGAGATATTTTCAAATATGTAAATGTCAGAACACATATGCTATAGACCGAATGTTTGTGTCCCCCCCGGATTCATATGTTAGATCCTAACATCCAATGTGATGATACTTGCAAGGCAGGTTCCGTGCGCGATGGTTCCCAGCTTATCTAAGTCTGGTGAGACAGAACACCCACACACATAACACGTTACACGAAGCAGATTTATTACTTACACACAGGCAGCAAGGGACAACAGAAGCCCAGGATTCCTTGAGAGCAGCTTTCCCAGCTCAGCAAAGCTGGCTGGGCTTAGAGAGAGGATTGAAGGCACATGCTTCACTTGCCCAGCAGCTGAGGGGCTCCCCAAAGCAGCTCATCCAGGCTTCAGAACCCAGAGTTACAGAGTAGGCTACACTAACCCACCTGTGAGGGATGTTCTGTATCGGGAAGGAGAAGCAGGAACAAATCCTAGGCTATGCTGGCCTGCTCCCGGCATCTTAAGATTCATTCCTAAAACTTCCTGCAATCTCTTCCCTTTTTCCTCCTTCTCTCCTGCCCTTGATTCTCCCCACTTCTTTTCTTTCTTGTGCTGGAGGATTGAAGCCATAGCAGACAGTTCATTGCCAAGATATCCCCAGCTGTTGACAATTGTCCTTGAGAATTACAAGGAAGAAAGTGGAGGTTGGTTTATGGCTGGCCACAAAGAGAACTGTTTTCTAGTTTTTTAAAATGGAACTTCGAGAGGTCCTCAGGACACAAGAGCTTATAAATGGGTCCTTTGTAAATGAGATGGCTTCCTTATAAAAGACTCTAAGAACCCTTTGTTATTATAATATATATTAAGCCACACACAGATCTGGTACAAAGGAGATTTATTGTGGGAAAGGGGGAGAGGAGAGAGGAAAAGAGGTGGGCGCCCATGATGACAGAGAAAGGAAGAGGCGGAAAGACAGAGGGAGGGAAAGAAAGAGGAGTAAGAGAGAGCAGGGGTGGCATGTCGAGTGAGTTGTTTTTGTCTGGTACATACTTGATACATACTTGGAGGTGGCAAATGATGACATCAGATGTTGCTAGGTAACCTAGAAGCAGGCTAGGGGAGCTGCCTATATTCTGTTAACACATTGTTACCTAAGTGGGAGAACCAGTTCAATAGCTCATCTTGCCTCAGCCAAAAGGTTGTGCTCATCAGAGATCAGGACGTAAGCGTAAATCTTCCTTGGTGAGGCAGTACGATTAATTTAATATGGCCAATGGAAAATATGGCTAAAAAAAAAAAAAAAAAAACAGCGTAGAAAAATCATGCAAATTCTGACAATTACAAAATTTGTCTTTGATCAAAGCCAAACTAGTTATTTTTGTTTGTAAATGATAGTGGAAGTTTCTTTGGTGAACGTAGAATCTTAGGGCTGGGCATGAAGCTTAGCTGGCAGGCTGCTGGCCTACCATGCACACAAACCTTGGTTCTTCCGGAGCAGTCTATAAACTGGGCATGAGGGTGCACACCCATAATCCTAGAACTGGAGAGGCAAAGGGAGAAAGATGAGTTCAAAGGCAGCCATGGGTACATAATGAGTAATACATGAGACCTGATTTTTTTTTAAGTCGAAACTCAAATTTACTTAAATAGATTTAAAGCTACATGGTCCCCAGTCTAAGCAATGATAGAGAGAGAGGATAATCAGAGCCTGTCAGAGTGCCATTCCAGGGAGGAGACAATTTAAGGCAGAGACAAAAGGTGGACACAGGCCAAACCGGAAGAAGACGCTACAGATATAAGAAAATGTGAGTTGCAAATTAAGTTGATATCTTCATTCCTAAAAGCCTGTCTACCACTTTTCTCTTTTATTTATTTATAGGAAGATAGAATAGCTAATTAGATTCTATTGAGCTGTTTAAGCTTTTCAAAAAATTTATCAAAAAAGTAAAACAAAAAACCAAAAAATCCCAACTTTTAAAGGAACTATTGGATAATTGAATTAGCTTTCATTTAGATATTTCATGTTTCATAATTTCTATGGGTACTTTTTGAAGGGATAAAACTTGTTAAGTATTTTAATAAAAGTGCCAAAAATCTAAAAAAAAAAAAAATCTCAGGAACTATTCTATCAGATTACTCTGCAGTAGAAATGTCTCTCTTCTTTATATTCCAACCTGTAATGTTGAACTGGGAATGATATGACTTGCCATATAATATCCTAAGTGTCACCTCTTTCTGGGAGCCTTGGATTGCAGAGCACCCAATTGGGAGCAATAGAATCTCCAAGATAAAAAGTTTCCCTTGCTCTGGCTCCTAAAAATAGGTGCCCAGTGCAAACACAGTATTCAGACGTGTTCCATCTAGATTAAAGGCTGAGATTTGGGGATTGTTTGAGGCCTACTCAATAATAACAGCTAATCACTGTCTTTCTTACTAGGGAACACTTGACATGAAAACCTTGCATGCAGCATTCTTTTTCTCTACTAGATAAAAAGGAGAGCATTGCCTGTCCCCATCCCTAAAGCATCTATTTAAGAACATCTGATTGCTTATCCTGGAATCACACAAATACAAGTAAGCTTGTGCTTAGAGGGAGACTTTTACCCTGTTTTGTAATGCCACTATTTCTGTTTCTGTTTGGCCCCACTGCCATGTTTGATAGTTCTTCTTGGACAAATCTTGTTTTTCTAGTGTAAAACACTCGGAACAAATTTATGTTAATATTTCTATCTGTACTGGGTTCAAAATTTATATATATTGATCCATATGTACAAAAAGTAATTTTAATTTATGCAATTGATTAAGTCAAAGAAAATGGTAAATTATACTGTTTTCTGTGACTCTATAAACTCTACCTCCACACATGGCTAACAAATCCACCAACCTTTCTATCGTTTGCCTCAATGACATTATAAAGATATGAACCAAATAAAAGAATACTTTGATAACTAGCAGAAACCAGTCTTCTGTTGCTTAATAGACTACACTGGTTGTATACATATAAAGATAGTCCATCAGTCATGACTGCTTCTTTTCTACATAGACATTTTCTGTCACCCATTCTTGATGCTTTTCTCCAGACTGATCTAATTTGAATACCTATGGAAAGTTGCTTATGACTGTGGACTAGGGAGAAAGACCTTTGATCTTTGCATCATTTCATGAATACTCAATGGGACATTCCTCATGCTGAGAGTCACTGAACATACTACATCAATGCCTTCAATTCCTATAGCATGATAGAACGGAAAAGCTCAGACACCAAAGCAAAATATTCTTAATAGACTAGGAAACCCTTAGTTTGCATGAAATGGTGAAGCTATTTAATTTATCAGTTTTCCTTAAATAAAATTTTATAATTAAAATTATATTCCTATAGTTTTGCTAAAAAAAACCTCACTAAAACATGTACATTCACATTTCTTCACTAGTAAATAATGATTTCCTTTTGACATCAGCCTATAATAAAAATGAAGTTATTAAATGATCATGTACTTCATTACAGTCAATACATTTTATAAAGGAAACATAACTACACTCATTCTTCTAAAATGGTCATCTTCATTATAAGAACCAAAATCACCTTGCCTTTGTTGATTCAGTGCTGGCATTTGTCTATGTTGGCCCAACTAAACCCTTTGCATTTAATTCATCCAACTGAGCAGCAGTGTCTCCAACGCTAGGGTCAAACACAAGAAAAAGAGTTACAAATCCTCTTCAAATGTGCTGTTTCCCCCTCACCGTTTTTTGTCTTGTATGAGTAGTGACTGGAATGTCTTCTGGGTCTTCCCATTATAGGGGATTAGGTTTTGCTTTGCCCGCTCACTATGGCATTGCAATTTCATGAGCCTTAAAACCCCTTCATCAACACTAAGCCAAGGGATACTGGGCATCTCTAACTCCTTTTTGGTAGGCCATCTTTTGACAAATGCTTCAGACAACTTTTGGACAAATTTTTGACACTTTTTTTTTTTTTAACTGTGAACTTCTGTAAACCTAGAATCTCCACTTAGTGGGCCCATATCAATTAGCTCAGCTTGATCCAGTTTTACGTTCATTCCACTATTATCCCACACCCTTAAAATTCATTCCCCCATACATTCCCCAGACTTCTGCTTGAATGAATTAGCAAACTTAAGCTCTTTAGTAGTGAAGCACACCTCCTCCTGGACGACACTTTCTACCTCTCCTCTAGGAGCCTGCTTTACTAGAGTCTGGCTCTAGGTCTAGTGACAACTATTGGTGGGCCCTGAGGAACCCCAGTATGTTCTATCCTGTCATCTCCTTCAGAGAATGTTACTGCTGGTTTAGCAGACAATGGAGGGTTAATTTCCTCTTCTCCTGGAGGTGGAGAGACTACTTTTTCAGGAGAGAAAAACTCTTGAGAATTTGAGGGTTCAAAGTTCTCAGCTGCAATGGGGTCCTCCCACACACCCCAACCCAAGTTACAGGATGCCATTTTTTACCAATCAATGCCCTTACTTTAACTGCTGACACCCTCCAAGACAGGGACTTGACTTTTCACTGTAATTCAGCCACCCTGTCTCTGACATGAATTCAGTGGCTAGCTCTTTGATCACCCCTCCCTGATGGGAGAACAGCCTTACCAGGCCACAGAGGAAGATAATGCAACCAATCCTGTTGAGACCTGGTAGGCTAGGATTCAGAGGGATGGGGAGGAGGATTTAGGGAGGGGCATGGGAGGAGAGGAGGGAGGAAGGATGGGATTGGGAGGGATTAGGGAAGAGACTATAGCTGGAATTCAAAGTGAATAAACTGTAATTTATAAAAATAAATAAATTAATTAATTAAAAAAGAAAACAGTGGTGTAATAATTTTCTGTATTAATTAGCTTATGCAGAATACTTAATTCACTATACAGATGAGCCTAGAGGATGACATGCTAACTGGTACAACCAAGTCACTAAAGGGTAAACATTGTGTGATTCGGCCTATGTGAGGTACCCAGAGTGCTGAAATTCAGAGTCAGGAAGAACAATAGGACGGTAGCTGCCAAAGCCCGAGAGGATGAAGAGTGAAGGGTTCTTAATTAATGGGCATGGAGGTACAGCTTGAGAATATGGGCATTTTCTGGAGACAGATATTTGTGGTAATGCTGTGGGGTGGCACACAGGAAGGCACAGAATGCTGCAACACGGTACACTTTAAAATGGTAGCTTTGGGGTATTTATACTTTACCACAGTAATTTTTTCCTTCAGTTTTACATTACACACACACACACACACACACACACAACACAAACTTTTTTCTTAGAATGTTTTATTTTTATCATTCTAAATAATGTGTATTGCTATGTATGTGGTCTGTGTTTGTGAATGCAGGTATCCACAGAGGCCAGAGATGTCTCCACTGACAGACGCAGGTACTGGGAATTGAACTAACATCTTCTGAAAAAGAAGTACACACTGTTAAACACTGAGCCATCTCTGCAGTTACTAGTGCGTGACTGTGGAATCTCTCATTTGTTTTGAGATAATTTCACAGTGTTTCTCCTAGACAATGAGATATTTTTCACTTGTTCTTTATTTTCTTAATTTTAAAAGATTCTTCATTGTTACTTATAATGCTACGTGAAATTAACATTAGGAATTTAATGTGTGAATATTGTCAACATTGAGGCATTTGAGATTTTGTACCTCCGGTTCTGGCAAGCCAGTCACAACCATTAAGTACTGAAGCAGTTCATGCTGTTCAGTTTTCAGATACTTGCTGGTGGCTTCCCAGAACTTCTCAAGTAATTACTTTTTGGGTATCAAGGGACTTACAACAACCAAAGAGCATGTTGCTGATCTCAGTCATTGTCTGGTGCAGCGACACCCATTCTGAAGGCACTGACACTATTTTTTTTGAGTCTGGCCTCATGAATGAGATCACATAATTGCAATAATTAGGAAATTCACCTCAGGATATTATCAAAATGACCCATCTAAACCCAAGTCCATATGGTTTGAAATAGCTAATGAGTCAGTTAATGTTCTATGTCCAGGAGTGATGAGTCCCCAACATGAAGTGCACGGAGGTGTAATTTACAAAAAAGAAAGAAATATCGAAACGCGAAGAGTACTGGGATGTGAACAGTGTCTTTCAGGAACACATTTCAGGATTAAAACTCCATATGATATAAAATTATATAAAGATGTAGGCTTTATATAATTTACACACTTTGAGGAGGGGTGGAGAATGTTACTGACTGAATCTTCTGCATAAAGAAAAGAGGCAAATACAATGTGAAACATTTAGTCCACTGACTTTAGGTTAAGGTGGGAAAAGGAAGTTATATTACAAACATTGTTAAAGAAGGAACAAAGAAAGCAGGAAAGGAGCTACACTTAGAATCCACAGATATGGAAAGAAGACATTCACTAAATAATTAATACATTTCTTATTTAGTGTGTGAGCACACACTCAGATGAAATGTTATAGTGCTTTGGACTAACCTCTAGTTTGTGGCATCACAGAAAGGAAGTAACTATTCCAAATAAGTACATGACCCAGAATTAAGAAAAACATCCCCAAGAGCATTTTAACCTCTCATGTGAACCCTTGTGGCAAAGGGGCTTATAGGGAAATATAACTCAAAGCATTCTTGTAAAGAGCGCTTTTCTATTGTTGCTATATTTTTTAAATTTTTTATTTAACTTTTATTAATTACACTTTATTCATTTTGTATCCCCCCATAAGCCCCTCCCTCCTCCCCTCCCGGTCCCACCCCCCCTTTCTGCATGCATGCCCCTCCCCAAGTCCACTGATAGGGAAGGTCCTCCTCTTCATCTTTCTGATCTTAGTCTGTCAGTTCTCATCAGAAGTGGCTGCATTGTCAGGATTCTAGGTTATCTCCATGAATGGTCCTTGGCTGGATTATGAGTCTCTGGGAAGTTCCCTGTGTTCAAATTTTCTTGTTCTGTTGCTCTCCTTGTGGAGTTCCTGTCCTCTCCAGCTCTTACTATGTCCCACTTCTTACATAAAATTCCATTCACTGGGCCCAACAGTTGGCCATCAGGCTCAGCATCTGCTTTGACAGTCTGCACAGCAGAGGCTTTCAGAGGCCCTCTGTAGCAGGTTCCTAGGTTGTTTCCTGTTTTCTTTTTCTTCTGATGTCCATCCTCTTTGCCTTTCAGGATGAGGAGTGAACATTTTAGTTAGGGTCCTCTCTTTTGCTTAGTTTGTTTAGATGTACAGATTTTAGTGGGTTTATTCTATGTTGTATGTTTATATGAGTGAGTATATACCATGCGTGTCTTTTTGCTTCTGGGACAACTCACTCAGGATGATCCTTTCTAGGTCCCACCATTTACCTGCACATTTCATGATTCCCTTATTTTTCATTGCTGAGTAATACTCCATTGTGTAGATGTACCACAGTTTCTGCATCCATTCTTCAGTTGAGGGGCATCTGGGCTGTTTCCAGCTTCTGGGTATTACAAATAAAGCTGCTACAAACATGGTTGAGCAAATGTCCTTTTTGTGTACTTGAGCCTCTTTTGGATATATACCTAGGAGTGGTATGGCTGGATCTTGAGGAAGCGCTATTCCTAGTTTTCTGAGAAAGCGCCAGATTGATTTCCAGAGTGGTTGTACAAGTTTACATTCCCACCAGCAGTGGAGAAGGGCTCCCCTTTCTCCACAACCTCTCCAGCATGTGTTGTCCTTTGAGTTTTTGATCTTGGCCATTCTGATGGGTGTAAGGTGAAATCTCAAGGTTGTTTTGATTTGCATTTCCCTAATGGCTAATGAGGTTGAGCATTTCTTTAAGTGCTTCTCTGCCATTCGATATTCCTCTACAGAGAATTCTCTGTTTAGCTCTGTTCCCCATTTTTTAAGTGGATTACTTGGCTTGCTGCTTTTCAGCTTCTTTAGTTCTTTATATATACTGGATATTAGCCCTCTGTCAGATAAAGGGTTGGTGATGATTCTTTCCCAATCTGTGGGCAGTCTTTTTGTTTTGATGACGGTGTCCTTTGCTTTACAGAAGCTTTTCAGTTTCATGAGGTCCCATTTATTGATTGTTGCTCTTAGAGCCTATGCTGTTGGTGTTCTGTTCAGGAAGTTCTAGGGTATTCCCCACTTTTTTTTTTTAGAAGATTTAATGTGTCTGGTTTTATGTTGAGGTCTTTGATCCACTTGGACTTCACTTTTGTGCAGGGTGATAAGAATGGATCTATTTTCATTTTTCTACATGTATACATCCAGTTGGACCAGCACCATTTGTTGAAGATGCTATCTTTTTTCCATTGTATGGTTTTGGCATCTTTGTTAAAAATCAGGTGTCCATAAGTATGTGGGTTTATTTCTGGGTCTTCTGTTTGGTTCCATTGATCCACCATTCTGTTTCTATGCCAGTACCATGCAGTTTTCATAACTGTTGTTCTATAGTACAGCTTGAGATCAGGGATGGAGATACCTCCAGAAGATCTTTTATTGTAGAGGATTATTTTAGCAATTCTTGGTTTATTGTTATTCCATATGAAGTTGAGAATTTTTCTTTCCAGGTCTGTAAAGAATTGTGTTGGCAATTTGATGGGAATTGCGTTAAATCTGTAGATTGCTTTTGGTAAGATGGCCATTTTTACTATGTTAATCCTGCCAAGCCATGAGCATGGGAGATCTTTCGATCTTCTCATATCTTCTAATTCTGTCTTCAGAGACTTGAAATTTTTTTTATACAAGTCTTTGACTTGCTTGGTTAGGGTTACACCAAGGTACTTTATGTCATTTGTGGCTATTGTAAAGGGTGTTGTTTCTCTAATTTCTTTCTCAGCCCTTTTGTCTTTTGTATACAGGAGTGCTAATGGTTTTTTTAAGTTAATTTTGTATCCGGCCACTTTGCTGAAGGTGTTTATCAGCTGTAGGAGTTCCCTGGTAGAGTTTTGAAGGTCACTCAGGTATACTATCATATCATCTGCAAATAGTGATAATTTGACTTCTTCCTTTCCCATCTATATCCCCTTGATCTCCTTCAACTGTCTTATTGCTCTAGCAAGGACTTCCAGCACTATGTTGAAGAGATATGGAGAGAGTGGGCAGCTTTTGTCTTGTCCCTGATTTCAGTGGGATTGCTTTAAGTTTCTCTTCGTTCAGTTTGATGTTGGCTATAGGCTTGCTGTATATCGCCTTTACTATGTTTAGATATGTGCCTTGTATCCCTGATCTCTCCAATACTTTAAACATGAATGAATGTTGGATTTTGTCAAATGCTTTTTCAGCATCTAGGGATATTATCATGTGGTTTTTTTCTTTCAGTTTGTTAATATGGTGAATCACATTGATGGATTTCCGTATATTGAACCACCCCTGCATACCTGGGATGAAGCCTACTTGGTCATAGTGGATAATATCTTTGATGTGTTCTTGTATTCGGTTTGCAAGTATTTTGTTAAGAATTTTTGCATCAATGTTCATAAGGGAGATTGGCCTGAAATTCTCTTTGTTTGTTGAGTCTTTGTGAGGTTTAGGTACCAAGGTGACTGTGGCTTCATAGAATGAGTTTGGTAATGTTCCTTCTGTTTCTATTTTGTGGAATAGTTTGAAGAGAATTGGAGTTAGCTCTTCTTTGAAGGTCTGGTAGAAATCTGGTCCTGGGCTTTTTTTGGATGGGAGACTTTTGATGACTGCTTCTATTTCTTTGGGGGATATAATACTATTTAATTGATTTCCCTGGTCCTGATTCAACTTTGTTAAGTCAAATTGATCAAGAAAATTGTCCATTTCATTTAGATTTTCAAATTTTGTGTCATATAGACTTTTGAAGTAAGTCTTAATGATTGTTTGGATTTCCTCAGTGTCTGTATTTATGTCCCCCTTTTCATTTCTGATTTTGTTGATTTGGGTGGTGTCTCTCTGCCTTTTAGTTAGCTTGGCTAAGGGTTTGTCGATCTTGTTGATTTTCTCAAAGAACCAGCTCTTGGTTTCATTGATTCTTTGAATTGTTTTATTTGTTTCTAATTGATTGATTTCAGCCCTGAGTTTGATTATTTCTAGCCGTCTACTCCTTTTTGGTGTGTCTGCTTCTTTTTTTTCGAGGGTTTTTAAGTGGGCCATTAAGTTGCTTGAATGAGCTGTCTCGAATTTCTTCTTGAAGGCACTTAGTGCTATGAACTTTCCTCTTAGCACTGCTTTCATTGTGTCCCACAAGTTTGGGTATGTTGTGTCTCCATTTTCATTGAGTTCTAGGAAGACTTTAATTTCTTTCTTTCTTTCTTCCCTGACCCAGCTGTCATTTAGTAACAAATTGTTCAGTTTCCATATGTGTGTAGGCTTTTTGCTATTTCTGTTGTTGTTGAAGTCCAGCTTTATTCCATGGTGATCAGACAAGATACACGGGATTATTACAATCTTCTTGTATCTTTTGAGGCTTGCTTTGTGACCAACTATATGGTCTATTTTGGAGAAGGTTCCATGAGGTGCTGAGAAGAAGGTAAATTCTTTTATGTTTGGGTGTAAAGTTCTGTAAATGTCTGTGAGGTCCATTTGATTCATGACCTCTGTCAGAGTTATTGTTTCTTTGTTTAATTTCTGTTTTGTTGACCTGTCCTTTGTTGAGAGTGGAGTGTTGAAGTCTCCCACTATTAATGTGTGGGAATCTATATGTGGTTTAAATTTTATCAATGTTTCTTTTACAAATGTGGGTGCTCTTGTATTTGGGGCATAGATGTTCAGGATTATGATGTCTTCCTGGTGGAATTTTCCCTTGATGAGTATGAAGTGTCCTTCCCCATCTCTTTTTATTAATTTTGGTTGAAAGTCTATTTTATCAGATATTAGAATGGCTACTCCTGCTTGTTTCTTGGGTCCATTTGCTTGGAAAGTCGTCTTCCAACCTTTTACCCTCAGGTAATGTCTATCTTTGTGCCTTAGGTGTGTTTCTTGTATACAGCAGATTGCTGGATTTTGTTTACGTATCCATTCTGTTAATCTGTGTCTTTTTACTGGAGAGTTGAGTCCATTAATGTTGAGAGAGATTAATGACCAGTGGCTGTTAGATCCTTTGATTTTGATGTTGGCTTTGGTCATAAGGTTGTGTGCTTGGTTGCTTTTTGTAAGGTTAATTATTTCCTGTGTTTTCTTGACAGAAGCTAATTTTCTTGGGTTGTATTTTCCCTTCCAGTGTCTTCTGTAATGCTGGATTTGTGTGTAGGTATTGTTGAAATTTGTTTTTGTCATTGAATATCTTGTTTTCTCCGTCTATGAGGACTGAGAGTTTTGCAGGGTATAGTAGCCTGGGCTGACATCTGTGTTCTCTTAGGGTCTGCATGATATCTGTCCAGGCCCTACTAGGTTTCATAGTCTCTTTTGAAAAGTCAGGTGTGATTCTAATGGGTTTGCTGTTATATGTTACTTGGCCTTTTTCCCTTGCAGCTTTTAGTATTTTTTCTTTGTTCTGTATACTTACTCTTTTGATTATTATGTGGCAAGAGGATTTTCTTTTCTTGTCAAATTTGTTGGGTGTTCTGTAGGCCTCATGTATTCATATTGGCCTCTCCTTTAACTTGGGGAAATTTTCTTCAATGATTTTGTTGAAAATATTTTCTGGGCCTTGGAGAAGGGAGTCTTCTTTTTCCTCTATACCTATTATTCTTAGGTTTTGTCTTTTCATATTGTCTTGGATTTCTTGGACTGTCTGTGTCAGGAATTTTTTGGATTTAACATTTTCTTTGACAGATACATCGATTTCTTCCATTGTATCTTCCACACCTGAGATTCTTTCTTCCATCTCTTGTAGTCTGTTGGTTATGCTTACCTCTGTAGTTCCTGTTTTCTTCCCTAAATTCTTCCTTTCCATTATTTCCTCCATTTGTGTTTTCTTTAATTTTTCCAGTTCTATCTTCAGGTCTTGAGTTGTTTTGTTTACTTCCTTCACCTGTCTGCTTGTATTTTTCTGTTTTTCTTTTAGTTCCTTCAATTCTGTTTCTTTTATTTCTTTTAGTGATTTAATTATTTCTTCTCTGAAGGCAACAAGTTGTTTGGCTGCATCTTCCTGTATTTCTTCACGGATGGCCCTAATCTGCTTGTCTTTAACTTCCTCCATTTCTTTATGGATAGCCATGATCTGTTATGTTTTATCTTCCTCTAATTCTTTTCGTATTTTATTTGTTTCCTCTATTATCCTCTTCATCAGCATAGATGTAAGGTCATCTTCTTGATTTTCTATTATGCTGCGTTGTCCAGGGCTGTTCGCCCCTGGATGGCTGGGTTCTGGAGATGCCATATTGCTCTGTCTTTTGTTGGTTGGGCTTTTATGCTGACCTCTACCCATTGGGCTGTTTTAGGTGTTGGCTGTTAATTTCTGTGCTTCCTGGAGTCCTGTATTAGGGAGAATCCCCTTGGCCGGAAGATGATTTTTCCTGAAGGAGTCCTCTGCTGCCTTTTGGGTATGGTTACTGTATGGCCAGTGTTTCTCAGGAATTGCCACTGCTCACCTCAGGTGTATAGACCTTAGTAGTAGCTGTGGTCTTTGGTAGGCAAGGGGGGTTCTCCTCTTACCCATAGAAGTTCTCAAGACAGCTGCCCCACTGCTGGGTTTCTTGTTATAAATTTAGTGAGCTGCTGCTGTTGTTACAGTTTTCCAGGTACAGTCCTCTTGAAGAACCTGCTGATTCCCTAGCTGTGGGGTTTTCTCCCAACAGGGAAACTCAGTCTGTTATCCTGGGGCACACATTTCTGTCCGGGAAAGTGAGAGTTGCGCCCAGCAAGTCTCTGGGCCAGAGGCTGAGTGCTCTTCTCTGGACCTGGAGAATGTGCACCTAGGTTGAGTTGGCGCCTGGGTGCACTGCTCTGGTCTGGAGGCTGGTAACTGAGGGCTCCACTCTGGTCTGAAGGCTGGGTGCATCACTCTGGACCAAAAGCTGTGTGTCCCTGTCTGGGATGGCGGCTGCGGGCACTGCTCTGGTCTGGACGCTGTGGGTGCAGCTCTCTTGAAGGACCAGGGATTCCCACAGTTTTGTCAGTCTAGCTAGGGATAACTGGTTGATCCTTGGCACAGTATCTGAGGGCTGCCGTAATGGCTCTCTGGCTTTTGTAGGTCTGAGGATGCAGCTGTGTGCCCCAGTGCCCTAGGGGTACTCAATAATGGCGGCTGAGCACAGCGTTCCTGCCTGCAGTAGAAAGCTAGAGCCTAGAGTCTGTGTGAATCCAGGAAGTCTTTTGGTGCTGGGTGTCCTGGGCGTTAGACCTGATGATCCCCCCCACTGTGGGGTTTCCTCCTGCCAGGGACACTCTGTCTTTGCTTTGGGAACCGCTGTTCTGTCTGGGGTGGCGAGTAGAACCCACAGGCACAGACACCCACCCGTGGCTCTGCCTGTCTGGCCGTTGGGAGCCGGGGCGTCTGCCTAAACTGGATAATTTTCCGGAGACCTTTTCGGGGGTGGTGGTATCAGCTGAATGCTCTGAGATCAGACCAACCGTTTCCCTCCCTGTGGGTTTGCACCTGACAGTGAAACTCAGTCTGTGGTGCCCTGGTGCCCACAGTTCTATCTGAGGCAGCGAATCAGGCATGCAGGCAGGGCTCTGCACTGGAGCCTGGGTCCCCAGCTCTGGCTCTGGGCTGGCTCCTGGGGCATCCTCAGAACCCGAGTCTTTTCCAGGTTCGGGTGACCTAAGGTTGATCCCAATCATTTCCTGCTTCGTGGGGTTATCTCTCGACTGGAAAATCCAGTCTGTGATGTTGTGGGCCCACAGTTCAGTCTGGGACAGTGACCAGATTACGCTGGCGTGACCAAGCACCTGGCGGAACCGGGATCTCTTCCGCGTTTAGCCAGGCGAGTTAAAGCTGATTGAATCCCCCACCGTGGGGTATCCTCTCACCTGGGAAACACAATCACTTGTGTTTTATGGCTGCGAGTTCTGATTGCTGGTCACTGTGCCGATCCTGCTGTGTTGCTGCTCAGAATGAGAGTCCTCCTGGCGCCGCCATCTTGCCCCACCTCCTATTGTTGCTATATTTAAAAATAATTCTGTGTATGTGGGTGTGCATGAGTATTTTGTGTATGCTAAATTATATTTAGCATTTTATTAAGACATACCAAAAACAAACAAACAAACAATCATGTAGCTTTAGCATTATCTGGAATTGTTTTCAGTAAAAAATCCCAAAGATGACTCAATAACAGAGCAAAGGTCTTATAAATATACCTCTTAAGATATCCATGTTCACCACTACTCATGAAACCTGGCTGCTATTAGACCCACTGTAAGGTCTAATTTTTTAAATATTTAAAAGCTAGAGATGGATGTAGTGGCCCAGACGTGGGGGTAACTTCTGCAATAGCAGGATAGAAAAGGCAGAGGTGGAAGGATCAGGAGCTCAGGACATCTTTGGCTGCATAGGGCATGGGTCAGCCTGCGCTACATGGTTCCCTATCTCAAAATACAGAAACAAGCAAACAAAACCGCAGATATTTAATGCATGTGCTTTCTTTATAATTCTATGTATTTTATCTTATTCATTTTTAACATAACAAAACTTGGTGGAGAATAGATCCAAGGCTCTCTCTGCCTGTTAGATGGCTTTGTGCACAAAATACCTCAAGACTCTCCACTGTGCAGGGGCTTTGTTAAAGTCCACATGTTTTACACTAAACACTGGAGCTTTTAACTGTAGGTGTCTCAAAGTTACTTCATATATTTATTTTATTAAGAATTCACATGAAATAAAAATGTTAAATTGCACAAAAAAGTTACACAATAGAAAATAAGTATTTTACCACCTGTTCTGATTGCCAAAAGCAACCATAGTTTGTTATGACCCTTTCAGAGATACCACATTTCTACTTATGGGGATAATATATGCCAATTCCTGTAAATGTATATACATATATTTACACAGGAAATAGATTTTGATGCTTTTTAAAAATAATACTATATGTACACAATAATATGTACACTACATATAAGCAGATAGAATAAAACTGTAACTTTTAAAATTAATGGTTATTCAGTGTTTGGGTTAACTGTCAGCTTAAAACAGTCAGGGATCACCTGGAAAGGGAGTACTACTTGAGCAATTGTTCTTATTGGATTGATCTGTAGGCATGTCTGTGAAGGATTGTTTTGATTGTTAATTGATGTAAAAAGGCCCAGCCCACAACGGGTGGTGCCATTCCCTAGGCAGGCAGTCCTGCCCTATATAAGAAACTGTCTGAGCATGCTCAATCATTCTTCCATGATTTCTGCTTCAAGCTCCTGGTGGGGTTCCTTTCCTGACTGTCCTCAATAATGAACTTGTGACCTGGAAGTATAAGCTTAAGTAAAACCTTGACAAACCAAGGTAGTTGTAAAGAAGGTACTACTTTATACCCAAAAGTTTTGGAATATTGATATTCTTGTGTTGCTGACTGTGTGATATCAATGCTAACTGTTTTTTTTTCCTGCCTGAATGTTTAACACGATAACATCATTTTGTATTTAGTCCCACACATTATTTTATATATAAAAACATCTTAAGGGTATTATAATTAAAAATCCAAAAAAGCCTTAATTACTGATCAGCATGAGTGAGTTTATGTGCTAGATAAGTCAGTTAAAGAGACATTGTAAATGTCACATTCAAAGCACTGTTATAGATGATGGGCGTAGTGGTAACCACCTATGATTTCAGTACTGGAGAATCAATCCAGGAGGACTGTGAGTTCAAGCCCAGTCTGCGTTATGTAGTAAAACCCTGTCTCAAACAAACAAAACTAAACACATTAATAGCACAGTGATGATCATAGTATACGCCAAGTTTGATGATGGAGGAAATTTTCCAGAGAAAGAAAAATATCATCAAGAGATGTACAAAAATCACTTGGATGAAATGAGCATACACTGCAGAGTGGTGAGGTTCTGACATGCGGCACAAACCCACCAGAATGGAGAACTGTCTTGCCTTTTGGAACCTCATGACAGGAAGTGTTTTTAGATGCAAGGAGAGAGTGATACAGTTCATCATAGAATTCATAATCCCTTGGGAGGTAAGGCCCCAGGGAATGATGTGGTTTTTATGCCTCCTGGGGATTATCTTGATTACGTTAAGGTTGGAAGGTCTACCCACTGTGTGCAGCACCGGTTCCTGGCTGACATCCTGAATTGAATAAATGAAGAACGTGAACGCAGCAAAACCTTGTGTCCTTGATCCCTCTTCCTGAGTATGCGCATGATGTAGACAGCTGCCTCAGGCTCCTGCCGCCTTGTCCTTTGTGCCATGATGTGATCTTGAACCACAAACCCAAATAAACTCTTTGTCCCTTAAAAAGGAAAAAAATTAAGACAAGGAGTAAAAATGGAAAACGGGTTCAATGAGATGGCTTAGTGAGCAGGCAGCCTGCATGCAAGACCCGATTTGATCTCTAGAACTCCTGTAAGGGCGAAAGGCGGGAACCAACCCCACCAAGTGGTTCCCCAACTTCCATGTGGGTTCTGGCATATGCATGCTCCCGCATTTTGTGCAAACACATGTAATAGCAATAATCACAAGTCATTGTGATTATTAACCAGACCATTTTCATACATAATACGATCAGTGCCAAAGTTCAGACATAATTTCTCCACATACAGTATTTTTCTCTAATCCATTGGATGACTCAGATCTACACTTGGTCAAAAGGTCATATCAAAGTTTTTATGTAATAATTTTAACTCTAGAAAGGTATGCTTCTGTGCTTGTGGGTGGAATACTTTCTTGGTGTACATGAGGAGTAATTCGTACTATAGTCAAAAATTAACAAAAGAAAAGAAAAAGAGTAAGGCACAGTTCAGTATTATGCTTTACTTACATAATGACAACACCTATTGGTATAAAATTTTCATGAACATAAAAATGAAATTCTTCAATCCAATTTGAACTGAAAATATTTAGAACTCAAATATATACTCCATAAATGGAATACCTGTGTTAAAAGGTAAGATGAGTCAAACACTGTGTTTGCTCTCACTGAACATGGAGAGGCATAACCATTCTTGTGGTTTTAAAGCTTTCGTTTTCTTGACCAGAATTCATCTGACTAGGGGAACAAAGGAGACTAATGGGCGAGGAGAGCAAAGAGAAAGAAAGGAGATTCTAGGATGGGATAGGGTTGGGAATATTTTTAAAGTATATCATATACTGGAAAGTAAATGTCCATATGTAAGTTGCTACCACCTTCAATGAATATGTGCTGATAAAAATATATGTCTTAATATACAAAACGTTTGTTTTCTATGTATACATCATCTCTATTATGGTACCACATGTTTATATTTTCATATAATTACCAAGTATCACCTAAAATTCATGGGATCCGTTTGTTTGTTTTCTATCTTTGCTTTATTTCTTTGAGGTAGGTTCTGATTCTGCAGCCCAGCTATATTCCAATTCAAACCATCCTCCTGCCTCAGCTTCCCAGGTACTGAGATTATAAATGAGAGCTACAATGTCTAGTTGCCTATTATTTTATGAGACTTTCTAAGTAAGTCTTAGAGAATGTCTTTCCTATAATTTTTAAAATTTTTTTCTTTATTATTATTATTTATTACAGTTTATTCATTTTGTATCCCAATTGTAACCCCCTCCCTCATCTCCTCTAGGTCCCACCCTTCTCTTCCCTTATGTCCCTCCCATAGTCCACTGATAGGGGAGGTCCTCCTCCCCTACTATCTGACCCTAGCCTATCAGGTCTCATCAGGACTGTCTGGATCCTCTTTCTCTGTGGCCTAGTTAGGCCTCCTCACCAGAGGAGGTGATCAAAGAGCTAGCTACTTAGTCCACATCAGAAACAACCCCTGCTCTCCTTACTAGGGAATCCCCATGGAGACTGAACTGCAATGGGCTACATCTGAGCAGTGGGTCTAGGTCCTCTCCATGCATGGTCCTTGTTGGAGTATTGGTCTCTGCAGGACCCCCTGGACCCAGGTATTTTGGCTCTGCTGTTCTCCTTGTGGAACTCCTGTCCCCTCCAGGTCTTTCTATTGCCCTCTTCTTTCATAAGATTCCCTGTACTCTGCCCAAAGTTTGGCTATGAGTCTCAGCATCTGCTTCAATACCCTGATGGGTTGAGTATTTCAGAGGCCCTCTGTGGTAGGCTCCTGGCCTGTTCCCTGTCCTCTCCTGCTTTTGATGCTTATCCTGTTTGCCCTTCTGAATGAGGATTAAGTCTTTTCCCTAGCATTCTCCTTATTGTTTAGCTTCTTTAAGATTATAGATTTTAGTGTGTTTATCCTATATTATATGACTAATATCCACTTATGAGTATATACCATGTGTTTCTTTCTGCTTCTGGGTTACCTCACTCAGGAAGATGTTCTCTAGTTACATCCATTTGCCTGCAAATTTCATGATTTCCTTGTTTTTAATTGCTGAGTGATATTCCATTGTGTAAATGTACCACAATTTCTGTATCCATTCTTCAGTTGAGGAACATCTGGGTTGTTTCTAGATTCTGGCTATTATGAATAAAGCTGTTATGAACATGGTTGAGCACACGTCCTTGTTGTATGGTTGAACATCTTTTGGATATATGTCTAGGAGTGGTATAGCTGGATCTTGAGATAGCACTATTCCTAATTTTCGGACAAAGTGCCAGATTTTAAAATCATTTTATAAGCTGCTGCTCAGCATTTTCCCCCTCTCTAGCTTTTCACTGTACATCTGTCTAAAAACGGTGATTAACAACCATGCCACAGCCTGAATACCATCCTCTCTTGAAATTTTCTTTGCTAAATAAATTCACTCACAGGTTTTGAATTTATCTTCATTTAAAAATTAAGAGCGCCTGCATATATGTTATAGCTGTGTAGCTTGGTATTCTTGTGAGACTCCCAACGGAGTGAAGGTTGCCTCTGACTCTTTTGCCTGTGTTTGGGACTCTTTTACTCCTTGGTTGTCTTGTCCAGCTTTGATATGAGGGTTTGTGCCTAGTCTAATTTTAAAGCGTGGTCAGTTGATATCCCTGGGAACCCTGCTTCTTATTTTGCTTGTTTGTTTTTTGTTTGTTGAAGAGAAATGGAGGAGGAGTGGATGTAGGGCAGAGGGGAGGTGGGGGAAAAGACTGGAAGAAATGGAGGAGGGGAAATTGCATTTGGGATATAATGTGTGAGAGAAGAGTAAAAAAGAAAAAGAGAAAAAAAGCCATATGGAAAAATATTTTAGAGCACAATCATAATATAGACACATTCTTTGCCAGAATGTAGCAGAAATTGCCTCTAGTTCAATTCCTACCCAGCCAAGCCCTTCTTCTCATCTGTAAGTATTTAGTGTTTGAATGTTTATTAGTGTTCCGGTCTTCTGAATGCCTACCAGAACATTATATTAAGAGGAGAGTATGGTATTCTAGAACATCTCTAGCTTGAATCTTCAAACTCTTCTACATCCCTTCCACCAACCAGATCTGAAGGCCTAGAAACCACATGATCTATTTTATCACAGCAATATGGGACCAATCTTCTGTATTAGTTACTCTTTTTTGTTGCTATAAAAAAATACTTCATAGAAGCAACCTAAAGGAGAACAGATTTTTTTTTTATCATAGTCTCAACAGATTTTAATTTATCTTGATAAGAGAAGACATAGTGGAATATGCAGCTAGGGCTCCTCAAATCTTGGAAGTTAGACCAGAAAAATAATGTGGGGCCAGAAGCAGAGTTGGGCTTAACTCTCAATGGCATGCTCCTACGTAACTCTCTTTAGCCAGCCAGTACTCTCCCCAAACAGTGCCAGGATTTTGTCACCAGAAGTTAGACATAGAACACACAGATTCAAAATATAACAAGCGATAACATGATAGCATGTGAGGACAAATGCTATGTCTGATTTTAATTAATCAATTTAATTAATTAATTGATTAATTTTTTTGTTTATTTTTCTCTCTGTAGCCTGGCTGACTTGCCCTCGCTTTGTAGACCAAGGTTGCCTCAAACTCACACAGAGGGCCTCCTGCCTCTGTCTCCCACGTGCTGAGATTAAAGGTGTGCACCACCATGCCTGGCGCCACTATGTCTGATTTTAATTGTTAACTATTATCATATTTGTCTTACACTAAAATTAATAAACAACTACTTTAACCTCATCTTACAACATTATTTCTACATAGCTTAAGAGATTGCGATCAATGAATCTAATCTCCTAGTAGGAAATAGCTAGATGTATAACTGTGGTAAAAGAACATCAATTTAATTATAGTTATTCCTAACTATATAATACTGATAATTTGTGAAACCATCATCCAATGTCAAGATTTGAAAATTTATCTTTTTAAGAAGATAGGGCAACGCACTGCTTAAAGTAAATCACAATGTGATAATACGTTCCCGTGTTTCTCTACTGATTTTAAATACACGGATCAAATCTAAAATTTATAACATTTGAACAAATTAGTAAAGAACCAGCTCTGTTAATATTGGCTGCTCCTTGCTATGAGAAAGTGCAAACACTGTAATATCATTAGTTGTAGTTAACACTTCTTTTATCTTCTGAAATCATTATGAAGGGAATAACCTATAATACAGGGAAGTTTAGGCAAATTGAGAACATTTGCATTATACTATAAAATTAACATGAATATTTTAATCAGTTATGTTGTAGAAACTATTGTGTGCATATATTTTAAAGATGTTTTATATATCTATTTCTCATTTTTAAACCATAGAGAGTAATTCCTGAAAATTATTATTTAATTAAAAATACTTATACAGCTACTGTTGAAAAAACTCATTTCGGCTTTTTTTTTTTCCCTCAGTATTACACACTGTATTAACAACTGAAATATAAAATGTCCTTTCTTAGCAGTATATCAGCGTTTCCATTAACCTGCTTCTAGGTTGCCTAGCAAACTCTGATGTCATCACTTGACTGCCAGGTGCCAGGTTCTCTCTCTCTCTTGCTTTCTCTCCCTCTCTCTGTCTCTCTCTGAGATGCCCCGCCTCTTCCCTCCACCTTTCCACAATAAATTTACTTCCTTACACCAAATGTGTTGCAGTGGATTCTTTTATTATTTTAATTTATTTTATATATATATGAGTGCTCTGTCTGCATGTATACCTGCAGAAGGCATCTCAGTACTAGATGGTTCTGAGCCCCCACATGGTTGTGGGGAATTGAACTCAGGACCTCTGGAAGAGCAATGTTCTTAACTTCTGATCCATCTCTCCAGCCCTGCAGTGAGTTCTTAATCATTATTATAACATTGGTGCTACCGTGAAACTTTTTGGGCTCTCCTAGTAGGGTCTGGGCATGCTGGGATCCCTACCATTCACCGTTCTGCTGGCATAGACCTTTCTGGTCCATTGATTGCTACACTCCTGCATCCAGCACTGGCTTCATTGGTGAGTTTTCTGACCATCATTAGGACTGTTTCCCTTGGGTGATCCTCTCCACCATGGTTTTGTCTGTCCCTCCCCTTAATCCCAGTACTACGTAAACCATGTCTGTACAGGCTATGTCCTTGGTCTCTGACCAGGCACTAAGGAGCCTCTCGAACAAAGTTTACCTATTCCTTGAGTCAAGCTTTTCCTTTCCTTGCTTTTGGGGCCCTTCAACAGGTCAACATCTCCTACTCTTACCCGTGGAAAAAGTGCCTTTATCCAGACCTATCATTTCAAACCCCTATACTTAGCATCTAAATTTATCACATCTACCCTCCATATAATGCCTTAGCGATCAGAGGAAGAGGAAAGAAAACTCTCCTTTTTTTTTTTTTCCTCCAAACCCTGTTTTGCATTGCCTGGTTCCTCTCCCACACAATTTAACTCAAGTATGCATGGGTCAGAGCTGGTCCTAGGCAGGAGCAGAGACTACACCTGCTCACACCACTGACTACTAATTTGACCACTGCTAAGGTACTTGTGAATCATTTGTTTATGGATTTGATCCTATATCCTACTTAAGAGTCCGCTTCTAAAAGACACTGTTGTTAGAACAAAACAACAGCCTACAGACTGGGAAAGGATCTTCACCAATCCTATATCTGACAGAGGGCTAATATCCAGTGTATATAAAGAACTAAAGAAGTGAAAAAGCAACAAATCAAGTAATCTAATTAAAAAATGGGGTGCGGAGCTAAACAGAGATTTCTCTGTAGAGGAATATCGAATGGCAGAGAAACACTTAAAGAAATGCTCAACATCCTTAGCCATCAGGGAAATGAAAATCAAAACAGCTCTGAGATTTCACCTTACACCCATCAGAATGGCTAAGATCAAAAAACTCAAATGACAACACATGCTACAGAGGATGTGGAGAAAGGGGAACCCTCCTACATTGCTGGTGGGAATGCAAACTTGTACAACCACTTTGAAAATAAATCTGGAGCTTTCTCAGACAAATAGGAATAGTGATTCCTCAAGATCCAGCTATACCACTCCTAGGCATATATCCAAAAAGATGCTCAGGTACACAACAAGGACATTTGCTCAACCATGTTCATAGCAGCTTTATTTGTAATAGCCAGAACCTGGAAACAACCCAGATGTCCCTCAACAGAGGAGTGGATACAGAAATTGTGATACTTTTACACAATGGAATACCACTCAGCAATTAAAAACAAGGAAATCATAAAATTTGCAAGCAAATGGTGCGATCTAGAAAAGATCATCCTAAGTGAGGTATCCCAGAAGCAGAAAGACACACATGGTATATACTCCTAAAGAAAGTAAACAAGAAGGAGGACCTGGGGTAAGATGATCAGTCTTCACTTAGAAAGACAAATGTGATGGACATTGGAAAGAGAAAACAAGAAACAGGACAGGAGCCTATATAGAAGGCCTCTGAAAGACTCCACCTAGCAGTGTATCAAAGAAGATGCTGAGACTCATAACCAAACCTTGGGCAGAGGTGCAGGGAATCATACGAAAGAAGGGGGAGTTAGTAAGACCTGGAGAGGACAGGAGCTACACAAGGACCAAATACATCTGTGCACAGTGGTCTTTTCTGAGACTGATTCTCCAACCAAGGACCATGTATGGATATAACCTAGAAGCCCTACACAGATGTAGCCTATGGCAGCTCAGTATCCAAGTGGGTTCCCTAGTAATGGGAACAGGGACTGTCTCTGACATGAACTCAGTAGCTGGCTCTTTGACCTCCCCCCAACCCCCGAAGGAGGAGCAGCCTTGCTAGGTCACAGAGGAGGACATTGCAGCCAGTCCTGGTGAGACCTGATAAGCTAGGGTCAGATGGAAGGGGAGGAGGACCACCCCTATCAGTGGACTTAGAGAGGGGCAGGGAGGAGATGAGGGAGGAAGGGTGAGATTGTGAGGGAATGAGGGAGGGCGCTACAGCTGGGATACAAAGTAAATAAACTGTAATTAATACAAAAAAATTTTAATAGAAAAAAAAAAGTCTGTTTCTTCCACACTTGGCCTGGCCATTTCTGCTCCCCCTTCGCCCTTCCTCCTGTAGCCAGGCTGTAAGACTCCAAGCAAGTGCTCTCCCTCTTCCTCCCTTTATTCAGTTGACTCTAGGGGGAAAATCTGCTCACATCCCAAGCCCCCCAAATTGGCACACCAAATTCCCAACTATTCACTGCCACAGACAAATGATTCCCAAATATTTTCTTTCTAAACTTGCTCTGCTCTAAGTTCCCAAAGTCTTATCCCTAAGAAACTACTTCCCAACTCTTAAAAAAAAATATTTCTGATTTCTGTGCACTCTGCTCTCAAAATTTAAAAAAAAATGTATTTTAAGATTATAGTATGAACTCTTATCTAAGGATTTATACTTTGCTTATTGGTAATGGTGTTTAAAATTAACGTTCAAACTCTTGCTTAAAATATGTACGTGTTCTTACGTGTTTGTAACTTCTATAGAAACACAGTTGTTTTTAAATAGCAACTATGTGAACCACCTGCCACGTGACTCCACCGTCTTAAGATGACCACGTGGTATAAAACAACATTTATAAAGCATTTTAGACCTAATGAACACTCTATCTGCTACTTTGTCTCCTTTTAGAAAAATAAACAAATCCTAGCTCAAATTGATATGGATTTTTATAGAAATTCAAAGCTATATGTTTGTAACATGCTATGTGCATAATTCAACCTGATTTAAAATGTTCTTTACACGATGGTAAACTTTCAAGGTTTAAAGGCGTATTCAGATTAACAAGCTAATTTAAAATGTGTGTCTTCTGCCAACTTATGCCTTTGCTAGTTCTTGGATGCATGAATGAATTCTGTTTTTGTTTTTTTTTTTTTTCTCTCTTGCTTTCAACCACCTATGCTCACGGTTCACCTCTAGGCTTTCTGGCCAGTGGACTTGGCCAGAAATAAGTTCAAATGTAATTTAAAATTGGTTTGTACTCTTTATTGTATTCCTGACTCTAGAAATAGGTTATTGTTCACCTTTCTCAGACCCAGGCATGTTTTTAAAGTCTAGGGTCAATAGTTAATAGCTTGTTCTTAAACAATCTTAAACCATGTGACATAAGTCCAAAATACTTTCAAACTGGGATATATTGTTTACAATGTTAGAACTTGGTTTATTATGCTCTATTTTCACTCTCAAAGGGTTAAAATCAGTGCCTCTAAACATGTTATTTTTGCTAATGTTACTAATCTATAATATTGCTTTAGATTTGTATAAGCTACAGGTCTTTTATAAACTAAATCATACAGAAACTTATGCTCACTCTTTATGGACTATGTTTGTGATTTTTAAAGATTCCAACTTAACTGGGATGTAACCTAAAGGCCTAGTCTTTACTGATTACAACAAGCAAAATGTGGTCCTCAAACACTTACCTACAGAATATGACATAACTATAATATTCTGTTTTATGTTTGCAAGGTGTAGTTGAGAGCAGATAGTTAAAGACAAAGATCGCTTAGCTCAAATATGCTAGCCTTCAAACCTGTCACAGACCTGCTGAATATGGCATTTTAACATGTTTAAGTTTATTATGACAGAGACTCTCAAATTCTAACAGTAATTTCCAAGGTGGTTTCTGAGAAGATTTGGGCAAAACTACAGATGACTTCAACCCTGGATTATGGTATGCTAACAACTGGGCAGACTTCCTCAATACCTTGCCTGCTGCTATGGCCTAGCCTGAACTTTATCCATATTGGATACCTGGAGAGTTATTGTTTCACATTGCGGAAAATGAGGTGAGGCCAATCTCTCCCATGTTCTTCATCCACACACACACACACACACACACACACACACAAAAAGCCTCTCATCTTCTGTGCCTGATTGCCAGAATGCCTCTGCCCACGTTGTCATAGAGACTTTTGGGCAATGAGACAATTGTCTAGGGAGTGGACTATGGATTTAGTCATCTCTGTCATTTTGATTGATACATAGATTCATTTAGGTTACAATTTACCCTTCTCAGGTCTCTGATTAAGTTGACAGCTAAGGTAATGGTAGCTTGACAGCTAAAAAACAGGCAATTAGCTCCTTATCCCAAGGTAATCCACTATGTTAGTTCATTAGTTAATTCATTAGCTAGTTAAAACTTCTACCTACTAGATCTCTTATTTAAAAGGCAAACAGGTTTGTCTTAGTCACAGACCTCATGTTAAAATAAGTCAGGCCTTAAATCTCATTATCTAGACTTGCTACCACTAGGTCTAGACACAGTCTGCCTTGTTACCAGACTCAAAAAGATCTCAGATGTAACCGTTTACAATTCCTTTAGCTAAAGGACAGTGACTACTCCCAGCAGTCTTAGGAAAAAGGTCTAAGAATACAGAAGCTTAAGTTGTGAGGACCTAAGAAAATATTTTAGGGTCTAAGAAAGTGATTTAAGGTATGTAAGTAAGTAACTAAGTGTGTAAATAAATAGATAGATAGATAGATAGATAGATAGATAGATAGATAGATAGATAGATAGATAGATAGATAAATAGTTGCCTGTTTCAGATTTCCCCTGTTGCTCTGCTACTGTGGTATTAAGAATGTTCAGTGCATGGACATTAATCACTGGAGCCCTGATTTATTAATTTAACCTTGGTTAAAAAAATTTTACTATACAATCCACTATTATAGCTCCAAGCTGAAGATTTTAAAATTTTTTGGTTTGTCTTTTAAATATAGACTTAAAGTGTTTCTCATTGTGATAGATTTATATACATCTAGTTATCTGGATAGTGAGATTCATGGTGTGTAATCATACTGAAAATCAAGATCAAGTCAACTTTTGCCCCCTCCACTTCACGGAAGGCTTCTGTCTTCCTTGAGCTCACCTCGAAAAGTGTTCATGCTGTTAACCCAAAATCATTTCCCAAGCCTCTGCTCTTCTATGATACAAGGCGTGTGTCTACTGCAGATTACAAATAGTGGTGATGCTAACATGTTTAAAACTTACCCGCTTTGTAAACTTAAAAAGAATTCTTGTAAGCTGCAATAAATCCGCCCGAATCTACCTCTCAGGTCAGATGGATTCCAGAGAAGTCCTGACAACCAACAGCCTAAGTTTCCCGCCTATTGCACACCTCAGAGGTTGGGATCCCTCCCTCTTCCCCTAGTCTTGGGACTCCCCTTCCCCAACTACCAAAACCACGGGTCCAAAAGTTTCAAATGTGAGCCTAAAAAAGAATTTTCTCCCTAACCTACTTAACTTTGTCTTCTGCTCATTTATTTGTTCCAGTATCCCGCCAGGTCCAGGTTTCTTACATCCACTACAGCACCTGCTCTTCCTAGACTTGGCCAACATTCCAGCCTTTTGCTCCCCTGTAAAATCAATACAATGTCAGCCAGAAGTAGCCAAAGATGATTTCTCTTACGGTTATCTATTATTACTTATTATGTTGTGCCTCAGACCCAGGACAAGCATCTCCAGGTTCTCCCAGCATTCCTTGGTCCCTACCTGCTGCAGGGCATGGCTGGGGTATCCTGCTCTCTACCCTGAATTCCCTAGCCCAGGGGCTGGCCTTTCCCTCTCTCAGAGGCTCTTCACCACCTAGTATGGACCTCTTGGTGCTCCTGCTATTTCTTTCTCTTTCTCCCCTCCGCTTGCATGGCAGCCAGGAGCTGCTTCCAATTAACCTCAATTTCTATACTTCAGCTTGTCTTGTCTGAGAAGCATTCCAACAGCCTCGCTCCTGCCTCGACAACCCTTTCTAGTTCCTCATTTTTAAATGTTTAATTTTTTTCTTTGTTTAAAAGAGGGAGGAAAGTTGGCAGCATTCAGGTGGTTCCACTAACCTGCTTCTAGGTCACCTAGCAACCTCTGAGGTCTCCAGGTGGCAGAGTATAACCTGTCTGCCACCCTACTCTCAATCTCTGTCCCTCAGTTCCTCTTCACCCCCACTTCTCTCTCTCCACCCCTCCTCTCCACAATAAACTTCTTTATACCAAATTTGTTGCAGAAAATTTTTAAAAATTATCATAACACTCTACCATCAACTACTCTACTATTGCTGCCTAATTATAAAATTTCATGGTCCTAGTAGATGTGTAAGTGACAGCTACCAATAAATCTGGACTCAAGTTATACAGACACATTCTAAGTGCGTACAAGCTATCTACTGGTGATGATAAAATTCAGTAGTGATAGTCAAAAATCATTTTACTATTCTGTTTTCCCTTTTCAATTAAAACGTTTCAATTAAAACATTTAAGAAGAGGAACTCCAAGAGATCTCTACCCCTTTGGCTTTTGTTGTTGTTTTGGTTTAATTTTTTTCACCTAAACTAGAAATAAAATTACTTAAGAACAGCAGAAAATTGAATAAATCTAAGATTCAAATTCTTTTTTCAAAAGGTTTTTTTTTTTTTTTTTTTTTAAATTTTAACTTGCCTCTGTCTACTTTGGACTTGTAAAACCTTACACATTTTGAATTTTCAAGTTTTGAAATGTTTAATTGAGGTTTTTTTGGTCACATTACAGTACACTGGGAGATGCTATATTTTTTCACTTGAAATCTTGTTGTATAACGTGACCAGACTGGGATAGTTTAGTTCTTACACAGAGAGCATCTTGAGCTAGCTGTCTTTTGTTAGTATAATAGACCCCTGATGATGACTGCTGCTGTGCACGTGCCTGGGCCAGTCTGTACCTGGATTCTTAAAACTTTCAGCGTCACTGAAAAAGTCTGGAAAAGCAATGAATTCAACTAACCAATGGCTAGTTCTGTGAGTTACATGAGTCATTATCAAAGTATTAAAATATCATTTTCCTGGACTAGATTTTATATTCTGCAGAAGACCACAAGGCAAAATGTCAGTGAAAATGAGTCAGCTTCTTATCCTCTTAACAATTTAAGAGATATGATTAGGACCGAAAAGAATTATCAAGAAAATCATGACAAACAAAGCTTGCTTCCTTCTCGGAAAATTTAATACAGCTCATTAGAGCAATGAGGTAACAACAAGTCATTGCTTAACCTTATAAATAGAAATTCTAATCCTGGTCTTCCTCAGCTGGCAGGGTTGGGAAGAAACCTTTTTACTGGTAGTTTGGAATATGCAGAATGCACTTATTATTCATTCGCTTATTTATTTATTTATTTATTTATTTATTTATTTATTTATTTATTTATTTATTTATTTATATTTTTGGTTTTTCAAGACAGGGTTTCTCCATGTAGCCTTAGCTGTCCTGGAGCTCACTCTGGAGATCCAGCTGGCCTTGAACTCAGAGAGCTACATGCCTCTGCCTCCCAAGTGCTGGGATTAAAGGTATGCTTCTATCTGTCTATCTATCTATCTATCTATCTATCTATCTATCTATCTATCTATCTATCTATCTAATGCAGAACTTCAGAACTGAAGAGACGTTGTGGAAACTTAAAGAGAAATGCTGTTATTGTTAAGTCTATCACTGATCAAGGGTTTCATTCCCATCTAGTCACTGTTACTAGGCGTTTGCTCTTGGCACTCTGGGCAAGGAAAGGTGTGAACGTGAAGAAATACTACTTTTCATGAGAATCCCATACCTTCCATTGCCTTCTCTGACATTTCGAAAACAGATGCCCTTGCTGTTAACCATGAAATCAAAAGATTGGTCTAACAACAATGCACTTGACCACTGAGGTCTTGTGTAGGCTGCCAACGTGCCTTGTCTGAAGCGGTTTCCCAATAACATATCTCAAAAACACAGAAACAGGTAAATTAGTCACAAGTGCACAGAAAGCTTTTAATATATTGCAACTTCTCTGAGGTTTTATTTTGAGCTGGATACGAAGGGTGCGTGAAGTTGACAAACTGAAACAATGAACTATCTGGCAGATCTAAAGAAGGAAAAGGCGGTGTCAAATTATAATGTGTGAAGTAGCCAAGGTGAAAAAAGACAATTGAGAGAAGTGAGTCTCAGCAAATAAATTAATGAGAGCTGATGAATAAATGGAGAGTTGATACCGTATTAGGATTAAAAAAAAAAAAATCCGGCATCTTTGGTAAAACTGTCGCTGTAGATATCCACTGTGGAATCAAACCAGCCTGAGAAGTAGAGATTATTCTCCTTTCCATTTCAGAGATGTGTTCACTGAGGCAAGGACCAAGGAAGGCAGTTTCCCAGGTCACATAGGGGTGGAGTTGGTCTTTGAGCTCAAGCTTTCTGATCTGAGTCTATACCCTTCCACATTATGTGCCGAACTGTCCCATCATCACAAAAGAAACCAGCTAGTACGCTTGAGTGAAACTTGGCTGCCTCAGCTCTCATGACAAATAAGTGTTTTCTGGGTACCAAAAATTTAATGATGTTCTATGTATATTTCTTGTGTTCAAGCTTAAGTTATGAAAGTGGAACTTTGCAACATGCTAGGGTAGGATGAAACCTGAAATACATACCCACAATGTCGAATTATAGCCTGCAGCCTGGATGTGCTTACAAATAGAATAAACAGGGAAATTGTCATGAGAAACAAATCAAAATATTGCTTTGCATAAAATAAATGTATATGCCAAGCATGGAAGTAAAGACAAATGGGAAAAATACCTTAAAGGGACTTTCTGTAGAAAATAACAACATTGTAATAAGTGTGATGGCTAATCTTGGTTTCCAACTTGATATATCTGGAAAGAGAGAACATCAATTAAAGAATTGCTTCCTTCAGATGCAGATTAGCCTGTGGGCTCTCTGTGAGACATTTCCTTGACTGCTGATTGACGTAGGGGTTTTCAACCTACTGAGGGAATGCCATCCTCGGGCAGGTGATCCTGGGCTGTATAAGAAAGGTTGCTGAGAAAGCTTGAGTTAGTAAGCCAGTAAGTGGAACTTAGGATTTCTGCTTTAGTTCCTGCCTCTGACTTTCTGCTTGAGCTCCATCCCTGACATCTGTCAGTGGCTTAAGTTAACTTGTATGTTGAATTAAACTTCCCAGGATGCTTTTGGTCATGGTGTTTATCATAGCCAACAGGGGAGACTGTGTTGTCCTCTTTATATATATATTAAATGTAGAAACTTTGAAGAATAGAAGATGAACTGGTCTGAAGTGTTGAATGACATGAAAAGGACTGTGATGAGCAGAACCAAACAATCAACTCATCAAGTTAAATACAGCATGTACAAACTACTTTTACTTGAAAGCAGTTGAAGGAGAACAAGATGATCGGTTTGAGTGTGAGAAGACATCCTAGGTCCATATTAGATCTTTCTATTTCATAATCAGGAATAAGAAAGAAATTTATTAATGTATGTTGTAGACCCACACTGGATATGGCCATGGATGATTGTAAAGACATGTTTTACACAGAGAAAGGAATATGGAAGGTTCTGTGGTCCTGGCTGAGGCAAGCTGTGGCTCTCTCATATACTTACTTTTTGATTTTTTTTTTGTCTAAATATGGTAACATGTGCATGTGCTTACATAATATTTACCCTGCCTAGTAAGATAAATCCATAGATCTCATTGTCTTGAATCATAGGATATGTTTTGAGTACATGAGAAATGACTAAGCATGTTTTATACCAGCTATCTCATGGTGAAATATGGTACTTAAGAGAGTTATTGAATTGGAATAGAGCTACAGTTTATCTTTTAGAATGAGACTTACGTCGTGGGATTTTTTTTTTTTAAACAAGAGCAAGGGTGCTTCTCTTTACCTTTGACTAACTCTTCAAAATAATAATAATAATAAAAAAACCCAAAAATACAACAACCAACAAACAAAACCAAGAGAGGTGCTTGAAAAGTGCGTTTTAGGCTCTGTCCATGTGAGTCTACCTGAAAAGCAATGTGATGGCAATCAGGGGATGGTGTGCTTACTAAGGGAACACGGTGCTCCTGCAGCAGACACGGAGTCTACAGTGCTGTACAGACACTGACAGCACTTTTGAAAATAAAGGCAGGTAAGTTTTTGCCCAAGTAATGCACAGCCTGAGCACATTACCAATAATAAGAGATGAATTAGCCTCCTGAGATGCAAGATGGGTCAGAGAAAGAAATTAAAAAAGCAGGTATCAGGGTGCAATTGGAGTACCAGGATGTATGTATAAGCCAATTAGCAAGGGGCTTGAGCTGCTGAAACCATTCCCTATGAGTTTATGATATAATAAATGGAAAAACCAAAACCACATACACGTGACCACCCTCCACATACCCCCATACCTAATTCCACATTCCTACCCCCTACAGAACTCCCACCCTCACCCTCACATAGATGAACTGCTTAAAGTGGAGATAAACAGAGACTGGGGAAATGGCACAGTGTCTAGTGTCTAGCGTGGAACGTGTAGTGCTCTTGCAGAGGACCTCAGTTTGGTTCCTAGCGGCCACATCAGGCAACTCACAAACACCTTGTAACTCAAGCTCCAGGACATCAGATGCCTCTGGCCTCCAAGGGCACCAGTACACACACACACATACTTAAAAGAAATTTTTAAAAATTGGAGAGATAAATACTTATGGCTGCTCAGAGATTATGGGTTAATATATTTGTAAAAGAAAATAGGTAATTAGACTCTTCACAGTAAAGTTCATCAACAAGAAAATAACAGCCTTTCTAAAGAAACTTGTTATATGGAAAAACTACTTTGAAAACAACTTTTTGGAAATATTTGCCTGATAATATCAGGATATCATGTGTAACAGTGAAATAAGTATTGTTCTTGTGGAAAAACTCATGTATTCGTGTATGTCGAAGACTTGGACACAAAGCAGAGGTCTTTCAGATGAGACATTTCAGTGACTTTTGGAAACTTTTACTAAAATGTAAAAATGTGGCTGGAGAGAGGTCTCAGTTTGTAAGAATTCTGTTGCAAAAGTCTGACAGCATACATTCAATTCCTGTAACCTACAAAGAAAATTGACTCCTGAACGCTGCCCTCTACCTGCCCCCTCACAGAACTTTTTTGAAAGTAAAAGTATATCCCATTTTTATTACCTTGAAAAGTCATTTGCCACATAGGGCAGAAATTCACTGGTTAATGAAAGCAAACTAAACTCGTGTAATCAATTAATACATTGCATCACAAAGTACTAAAGCAACGGGACATATTCAGATGGGACATAGTCAATTGCTATATTGAAAATAATTTTATTATAAGTTTTATGAGCAATATTTTAGAGAATAAAGAGCTTTTGTCTTAATATGTAAAGTGAAGTTTTATTTAAATAATGCAACCTATATTTATTGTGTGCCTTTTAAGTGTCTGCTTTTGTATATATTTTATGATGTAGCATACGTGTATGGTTTTAAATGAATAAATAGAGACTTACTGTGCTGTGGAACAGACCAACTGTGACTTACTTCATTTCAACTCAGGGACACTGACCCCTCAGCCCAACCACCTCGTAAATCATGTTGATGGTGTTTATTAGGGAAGACAGTGGAGAGAGCCTACTTCATGATGTCGTTTAGCAGGATAGACATGGTTGGTCTGGATTGCATACTGTAAATCAACTTGCAGTTTTTAGATTTATGGGAATGGCTTGCTGAAGAATAGTCTATGATAGCATGAATATATTCTCTCTGTGTAACTGAGTGTGAAAATGGAACATCACAAAGTAAAATGCTTCTTTGAGAAAGTAGTTTCCATTGCCAGTATTCAGACTTCGCTTGGTATCTCAGCCCAAATTGCTCTGTAAGAAAAAGGACTGTTTTGAATGTTTTGATTAAAGCATACAGACTTTTCTAGAATGAAATAGGGAGTCTGTATTGTTTCTTGCTTATATCTTTAAGCATTAGTACAAATTTGTGCCATGTCTTGGTGGTATCTATGATTAACCTGAAATGAATATACTGTGAAATTCAAACCTCTGGGTGAGCTACCAGCTCAAATTATGTTGCTGGTAGACTGCCTTATAGGAACTACAGAACCAGTGCAGGAGACATTGTTAAAAACATCAGATAGTTGACTGTAAGTGCTTAAAAGAATAAACAAAAATTAATTTTGCAGAAAAATGATCATCTATTAATAGAGCATAAGGACTGGGTTTGCAAGTGACAGAGAAAGCTCAGACTGAAAACAAATCGAGAAACTTTGCAGTTCCTGTTAAGATACAATTGATAATTAACATTAAATATCACATGTAGAAAACCATGGGACACAATAACGAAGGAAGGTATGAAAGCATGCAGAAAATAAAGCGTAAGAGGCCAACAGGAAGTCCCAAGGATGGAGGTCCTCATACTGCTGCTTTGCATAGAATGGTTAAGGAAGGCTGTGAGTAGGAGGCCAGAATAAAATAGGGTGGCTTGTGTTGACCCTATCAATCAATCAATCAATCAATCGATCGATCAAGCCCAGAGTTGCTTTTAATCTTTAAGTTTTAGAGAGGGTCTTATTCAGACTAGGGTGTTATTGAATTCAGTATACTGCTAAGTATGACCTAGAGCTTCTGGGCCTTCTGTTTCCAACCCCCATACTTGGACCACAAGTATTTGTTACCATGCCCAGTTTCATGCAGTGCTCAGGATCAAACACAAGGTCTCACATTTGCTAAGCAAACACGCTTCCAACTGAGCTACATCGCTGGCTCAACTGTGGCCCAGCACTATCTATTAATCTAGAAAACTGGCTGCAAAGTCCTCCTCTGTGGCCAGTCCTGAAGATACCTGATAAGCCAGGGTCAGATGAAAGGGGAGAAGGTCCTCCCGTATCAGTGGACTTGGAAAGGGGCAGGGAGGAGATGAGGGAGGGAGGGTGGGATTGGGAGGGAATGAGGAAGGGATGGGATATAAAGTTAATAAACTGTAAATAATATTTAAAAAATTTTAAAAAGTCAAAAACATCTAGAAAACTGTTCCAAGATATCTGATACAATCGTCCTGATCTCAATTTTAAAAACTTGTTCTTTATTAAATATATCTCCTTGAACACACAGTTATTCCAGCATACACATCCAGGGCAGTGCTGTTATTTCCATTTTTAATTATTCTTGGAAGAATCTCTCTGACTGCCATTTAGTTGAGAGGCCCACTCAAAAGTCTTGAAAGAGTTAAATGAATGAATTTAATAATATCTATAAATGAAATGAGGACATGAACACTCCAAAGTATAGTTGAAATGGAGAATTTTATTATAGATACGAGGGAGAGAATTTTATGTAGATATGAGATGCCGGAGGCATCTGGAAGAGGCCAGAGAATCCAGAGAAGGGAAAGAAAGATATAGACTGAACATGGGCAGCAGACTCTACGTGGTCATGAGAGAAGAGTGATGAAGAGATGAGAGAGGAGAAGAGAGAAGAGAGGGCAAAACGGGACTAAGGGAGAAGAACCAAAGGCAGAGCCAAGAAAACCAAGAAATTGCATGGTCAAAATGGCAGCTTTTTTTTTTTTTTAAATCAAAATCAGAAGTTAGGGGAAAGGAAGTAGAGTTCCTATGCTGGAGAGATTTAGGGTACAGTCAGGAGTAGAACAGAGAGGAGCTGTAGGTACTGAGCAAGAAGGCTGCTAGTGTCGGCATTGGTATGTTAATGCCATTTGTCTTGAGTTTCTTTTGGACCCGACAATCTGGAGCTATGGTATAGCATTCCAGATAGACAACACAACTCACACAAAAGAGAAACAGCAGGCGCATGCGTTTGTGTTTATTGAAAATTAAGATAGCTGGAGCCAGAGAGCAAAAAATGGTTAGCAGGAGATGTGCTCTGAGGGACAGTTCAGACACAAATCATAGGAAGGTCTTTGGAGGTTTATGATGAAAATGCCCTTAAGTTACTCAACATTAGAAAGAAAGAAAAACTGAACACAAACACAGATGCATAAATAAAATTATATTTGTTTAAAAGCCAGTATGAGTTAAAGCAGAAGTAATTGGAGTAGAAACAGAAAACACAGGGGTCTTAAAGTTAAATTTCTCCATAATTTTTTGTCATGAAATATAATATGTAGAAATAAGTTTGTTAAGAAGGTAGAAGTATAGTTGAGCAATTGTCTATTCCTCTATTTTAGCATATTGCTTTGTGAGTTCTGAAGTTATGTTATTAAATATATACAAATTGCTTTGTGCTATATTGAAACATTTATCTCCAGGAGCTGTCTCTGTCTCCGGTGATAATGTGGCTCTTTGAAAGAAATTAGTTTTTGCATCTAAACCAACCAAATAAACCAAAATCCTCAGCCCCACGGAGTCCATTTTGTGTTTCCCTGAACATAGGGCCTACCCTGGAATGCGACTGATGTATCAAGATTACTCCACGGAAGAAAACTGGTTTTCCTTCTCGCTGCAGCTATCAATAGCAAACAGCTTCCTAGTCTGGAGCAGGGCTTTGTGCCTACTTCTTCTGTTCGATCCTGTGTGTGTCTTGTGCATGTTGTTGTAGTTTCCCTGAGTTCATCTGTGCATCAGCCCTATTTTATCTGGAAAACGCTGTTTCCTTGGAGTCATCTATCCCCTCTAGCTCTAGCAGTATTTCTACTTTCTTTTTCTAATGTATCCTTGATGGGAGGACTGTGATAAACACAGTTATTTAAGGATGGATGCTCTAAAGTATCTCACTCTCTGCACATTGTCCAGTTGAGTGTCTCTGTGTTAATTACCATCAAGTGCACTAAAAAAAGACTCTTTGTTGAGAGCCGATTCACTAATCTATGGATATAGAAATATACCATTAGGAGTCAGTTCATTGCTATGTGTAGTAGGTTCTCCCTTAGGGCCTATCACCTATCTAGTCTCAGGTTCTTGGCCTCATTAACAGTGTCAAATAGAGATTCCATTTCCTGAAGTGAACCCTAATCTAATTAAAAAGCAAAACAAACAAACAAGAAAGCTGGTTACTTACTCGGGTAATATCTGTGACACTCTTGCACCAGTGGGTATAACTTGCAGCTGGGATGCTATTGTAGCTTGCAGGGTTTGCAGCTGGGTGAGACTGACGTTTTCTTTTCCACTCCAGTAGTGTGTATAGTTCCTTCACTATGAGCATCAGTCATCAGGGTGAGCTTGCCATTGGCCACCAGCTTGGTGCGTGTTTGATGACATACATACGAGGTGTCTTTAGCAGAAGGATCTTCCATCTTGTTGAGGAGGGTAACCAATAGCAGCGTTGTGCTGTTTGGGGAGTCTATACATCCTCTTTGGCCAATGATTTTAAAAGACGCAACCCATTCCTAATAGTGGGGTTTTACTTGGAAGCACATAATGTCTAGTTATAGTGAGTTCATTTTCATTTTTAATATATATTTTTAGGAAGCTTCTACAGCAATACATTTCTGACTGGCTCTTCAAAAGGCCGTTGCTTAGTGGTAATTATTTATAATCCCTCCTCTGCCCTGGCTTCGCATCCTCTCCGAATTTAATCCTGCTACAATTTTCTGCTTATAATTCTATTTTCTGCTCCACTGTAGCACACAAACTTGTTTGTTTGTTTTTGTTGTTTGTTTGTTTGTTTGTTTTCCCAAGACAGGGTTTCTTTTTGTAGCACTGGCTGGCATGAAACTATAAAACTAACTCTGTAGACCAGGCTGGCCTCGAACTCACAGAGATCTGCTTGCCTTTGCATCTCAGTACTGGATATAAAGGTGTGTGCTACCATTACCCGGAGTACAAGGCTTTCAATAAGGTATGC
>NW_026596109.1:18874719-18894842 GCF_907164565.1 Psammomys obesus | reverse complement strand
GTATATTTGATATGTCAAGAAGTGGTGTGTGTGTTTGTGTGTGTGTGCGCACACGTGTGTAAAGCAAAAAGTAGAACTGTTACACGGAGGATTCTGGCTAAGGACCAAATTCTATTCCTATGGAAGTACCCTGAAGGAGGACTGACTTTACTTGTGTATGCAGGGTAGCAGCTTGAATTAAGAAAGCTGTGCATCTGTGCCAAATAGAGCAGACATAAATAACACTAAGTACCCAACTTCAAAGAATGACATTATGCCAAGACTAAACCAAGGAATTAAACCTCTTACTAGGTAGCATCATTTTGTGCAGTAAAATATGTAACTCCTCATTTTAAAGTTCATCTTGACTTAGAATTAAAGCTAAAAACCATAGGTCAAATTACACCATAGTGTTTGATAAAGAGAAAAAGAATAGTGCTGAGACAACTGATTTTGAGGGTTTTTTTTAAGGTTATAATATTAAGAAAAAATACAACATTTCTGGATTGAATTTTTAATAAACAATAATGTTCTTAGCAAAACCCCTCCCTATATATGGCATAATTCATAAGCTAACAACATTAGACTCTTTTCTAAAGCTTTCAGAGTAGAAACGATTGTTTCATGTTTGATTTTTATGCTGCATTTGGGTAATTTAAATACATAAAACTAAACAAAATAATGCTATTGGGAGTTTTTTTTTTATTATATATGGTGATATGTGGCAGGAACCGCGAGGAGTTCAAATAAACTAACATTATTGACTATCAGAGGAATGATTAAGTTCCCTATGAGACCTGATTATTCCCTCTAGATTAAGGCACAAATATACAAATGAATATTGACTATATTAAAAATAATTCAGTTTATCTTTGGGTTTAAAATTATCTTGGGATTATTTTTTATTTGGTATGCTTCTTTGGTGTTTCACTCTATTTCTAAGAAGTGTTTCATAATTTTGACACCCCAGCCACCTATTGAAATGTTGTTGTGTAGATAGTACACTTTTATAAATAGGAAAGTGGAAAATCCAGTGCTTGAAAGCCTTCCTCATCTGCTGTGCACATTTATCTTCTTCTATCCTAGATAATTTCAGAGGTCCTTCCTTATGTAGTCATCACAGACACAAATATAAGTTCAGAGTCTGCAGTTCTATTTGTATTATCACAGTCTAATGAATTCTGCTGTACAGCAGGTGTCAAATCATATCCGTTGTTTTGCAATTGGGTATGAATAGAAGATGTATTGCCATTGCAAGTGAATCTAATATGAAGCTAATGAGCAGTAATGAGCAACTGTTTGTCATTATTGAGGCAACCACTGAGATGCTAATAAACTCTCATTTTGCTCTTTAGAAAAAACAGTGACCAGGATTTACAATATGGCCTTAATATTCCCAAAGCCTGAGGCAAAAATAAATAAATAAATAAGTAAATAGTGAGATCTTAAACTGAGAGTGATTTAGCCATTTTCTGTTTGACGGTCTTTCTGCATAGTAAAATGAGCTTGCTATAGTGTCTTCCAAGGACTCTTACAACCTAAGATGAAGAACATGTGTCCATTAAGTGACAATGAAGTTGAGAAAAAGGCCTTATTTTTCTTAAGTAAATATGACTTCAGAGTTTCTCCTTTGCAGTATGATGAACTCTAACACAGGCAACATTTTTATTTAACTGGGTTAATAGAAGTAGCATTATTGAGAGGGCTTGTTTTTTTTTTTTTTTGTAATTAATTGTGTCATTTTCGTTCCTATGGGTAGCCTAACTTGGTAAATATCCAAAAGTATTATCACACAGTATTCTTGCTATATGATTTATATCTCTGTTTTTTTCTGCAGTAGTGTAGAGTAAGGAGTTCAGTAAATATTTATACGCTGAATGATGAATAAATAATTGAATGAATGGAGAGAACTCTTTTCATTAGATTTGCTTTCTCAGGTAAAAATAATGTTGTTCAAAAGAGTTGTTAATACATACCCATTTAAAATGTCCCAAGATCCCACTGGGCTTTAAATGCTTTACATTTCTGGATAAAACGTTTTTGTGTTTGTAACTGAAACCTTGTTGCTATGCATGATTAGTTTATGTTAACTCTGAAAGCTAATTAATTTTGGTATTTTTCTATAGGTTTTTCCTACAACTCATGTATACATGTGTACTTTAACTAATCAGCTATTTCTCTGATAAACAGTCGCGGTGTTGGAATCTAGATGGATGGTCAAGCACTTGTCTAATATATTAAGCTCTTGTCTACTATATTACGTGGTTGCATTATCCAACCACATAAAAATTATTGCTAATTTGAATTTCATAGTCTCAAAAGATCAGCTATTTTATTAAGTATTAAAATTTCACTTTCTTGGTTGTTGAATAGGTTCTTATAGACATAAGTCTGTATGACGGAGCCACTCAACTTGAAGCGTTGTGTCATTTTATGCCCTCCGTCTAAGCTCGAAAATGTCACATATGTGCATAGATGTAAAAACTCTTTACATGATACATATGACCAGGCTATGTACACATGTATACTTATACATATATAGTATATTTACAGTCTGTGGGTTCTACGGAAAGCAACAATCATAAAGAAGAGAATATCATTTGAATACTGAAACATACAAAGGAAGAACAATCCTGTTTTAAAGAACAATACAGATCCAAGGCACTACAACAAAGCATTTTCATAGTATTTCGAGAGGAATTTTATTTAGGTTGGGATGTTTTGCTAAATGGGCTGAAACATTAGAACAATGCTATCCTAGGCTTCGTCCAAATGAACACAAGCATCCTCTCTCTCATACCTCTGTGACCTGACGAGGAACACAGACACAGCATGTGCCGTAGATTTAAACCTTTGCTTGTGCTTGCACACCTGCCTGCAGCTTGGATAGAGCATGTTCAGTAGACTTAGACTTCCCATGCTGGCACACCTAACTCTAAAGTATTCATTCTAGTTTTAAAAACGCAAAATGTAACTTATACATTTTGAGAGTTTGTTCTTCTCTCGTGGCCCTTGGCTTCAGGCACTTCGAACGTATCTACATCCCAACACCTTCTACAACTGTGCTATTTGGGAGAACGTTCGTCAGAGATACGCTTCCTGCATCACCTACTGATACCACTAGCTAATTGTGCTACTTATAAATTGGGTGAAGTGGCATCTGTGAAATATACCTAACAATTATTATAAGCCTTTTATTCTCTGTGGTGACCTGAAGATCAGAAATGTGAAATAATTGTGCTGTATAAATATAATTTATGGTTCACTGGGGCCTCTTCATTAAAGCAAAATAAATTCCCAATGTAATCTGCAAGTTTGGTAAGACCAACTTTTACCACTAAAACACTGGCAACTTTTAAAGCAGCGGCAATGAGCTATAGGTTTAATGTTCCCTGTCATTGTGGAAAATAAATTAAATTGTAAATTATTTCCCCAATTCAAATATAAAATAGTTTATCTGTATTTGATTATAAATATAGAACTTGTGACTATGTTAGGAATTAAAAAGAAATTGCTATTAAACCAAGGAAATTCTCACCATCATGTTTAATCAGATTTGCCTGTATTGACCATCCACTGTTTATAGGGATTAAGGAGAGTGATAGCTACGTTTTTAAAATGGCCCCATTACTGACAGGGTGGCAAGCTGCATTTGTATGTGCCTATCGCTCCCTGTTATGATGCTTGCATACTGTGAAAATTAGGAGATCACAGGAAGCCTTTAGTAATGGGCGACTATTCATTATTTGAACTCTATCCAACTTTTGGCTTTTTCTTTTTTTAATTACTGTTTATTTTTTGTTATTTTTAATTAGTCTATTGTGTGCACAGATGCAGCTGTTTGCGGAAGCAAGAGGAGTCAGATAACTCTGGAGCCGAGGTTACAGGCAGCTGTGAGTCCCCTGATGTCGGTGCTAAGAAATGAACTTGGTTCCTCTAGAGGAACACTATGTGCTATTAACCACTGAGCCATCTCTCCAGCCATATTTAATAATTTCTCCTTCTCTCATATATCTGAGCACAATTTCCACCTTCCTCCTCTTGTCCCAGTACTCCTCCCCCCCTCCTCCCCTCTCATCGAGATCCAATCATCCTCCATTTCCCTTCAGAGAAGGGCAGGCTTCTCAGGGACATCAACCAAACATGACATATGAAGTTACAACATGACTAGGCACAAACCCTTATTTTAAGGCTGGACAAGGTAACCCAGTAGAGGAAAAGGGTCCTAAAAGCAGGCAAAAGAGTCAGAGGCACTTCCCACTTCCACAGTTAGAAGCTACACAGCTGTAACACATATGCAGAGGATCTAGGTCAGACTCTTGTTCGTTCGTTCTCCGTGAGCCCCTGTGAGCCATGCTTAGTTGATTCTGTCAGCCATTTAAAAAAAAAAAAAAAACTTCTAAAAATGATGTCTATTTTTCTTTTATGTGAGTTGGTGTTTTGCCTGCATATATGTCTGTGTGAGGGGTTTGGATCTCCTGGAGGTGGAGTCACAGGCCCCTGGGAGCTGGGAATTTTGTCGGTGCTGGGAATTAAACCAGGCCCTCTGGAAGAACAGTCAGTGCTCTTAACCTCTGAGCCATCTCTCTAAAAAAAAAAAAAAAAAAAAAAAATTAAATTTATTTTCAAGTAGTTATAATCAATGCTTTCCTTTTCTTCTTTAAAACATTTCAGTTGACATAGGTGCATGTGCTTGTAAGAGCGCAGGTGACTGAGGAAGCCAGAAAATAAATAGGTAACAGGTCAGACTCCCTAGAGCTGAGGTCGAGGGTGGTTGTGAGCCCCTCTACATAGTTGTGGGAACTGAACTCCAGTCCTCTGTTCTTAACTGCTTACCCGCTTATCCTCCACGCCTCTTTTTCACTCGAGATTTATGTTTAAAACATGGGCTGAAGATAGCTGATGCTCTTAGAATATGGCCCTTACTTCCGGTATTTAAGATTTCCCCGCCGCGCTCTCTCCTTGAAGCAGGGTCTCGCCATGTAGCCCCCCATGGCCTGGAACTTACCATGTAGATCAAGCTTTCCTGCCTTAAACGAACAGAGATCTCCAAACTTCTGCCTCCTACATGCGGGAATTAAAGTCCTCGCCCAGCCAGACTCTCTAAAGGATGAGTGAAAACAGAGGAAAGAAACCGGTGCCCACGCCGGAAACGGACTCTACTCCTGAGTGGAAACTGTCATAGCAGTTGCTTATTTCGTGGGCTGTGGCTAATTTATCCCCTTCCATCTTATTAGTTTTCAGTGTATGGTGTATAGATCTCCAAGCGTCTATGGTGCCCTTTTGGAGGTTGGAAAGTCAAAAATCATTTCCCAAACTATAGATGCATCATTTTGCGTGGTTCTTTGTTACCCTGACGGCACAAAAGCCAGGGCCAGGAAAGATGCCGGCACCACAGCTTGGATACAGGTAGTTGTACCAACCTGGGTTCACACTCAAAAAAGGAGGCAAGGAACGGCAGCCTCACAGAGAATTCCTGGCGAGGAAGGACAACTTATCACCTTCATTAAAGCTTGACTCTAGGGTCTGGGCTTTTTAATATTCTGTGTGGCCAGGGAGGAAGTTTCCACAAACACAGAGCTTGTCCTGAACAAATTACCCTGATGTAGACACTTGAAGAATGAGAGGAAGACTCTTTTTTTTTTTTTTTTTTTAAAATGGAACGTCAGTTTTATTTGAAACAATGTCGGACAAACTAATAAAAAATTGGCAATATTTTATTGATACTGTACAAGGTGAAAATATCCATTCAAGGAAAGCAACTGGCAGCATTGTGTCTAAAGATAAAATTTAAAGTTTCAGACAAAAGTTTTATAAAAATCTTGATACTTTTCGAAAATTTTTTTTTTCTACTGAGAACTATAGTGGCACTAATTAATGTGATTTAAAAAATGTGTTATGTGGTTGATGATAGATATAAATCAATGAACTGTTACTTCCGAATGACCGTGGCATGGTGTTGGAAGATCATTCATGAGGGAAATTTTTGTCCACAGTTGCATATTCATCCCTAGATTTTATGTGGGGATTCACTGATATGGTTTCACCTGACAGAGTCTTCATTTGGCATGTCTTAGTACCGTGAAGAAGACCCAGATGGGTCTGAAAAGACCATCAGAATATTCCTTTCCTGTCATATCATTGTGCGATATCAGATTTTCTGGATATTTTAAATCAAAACTAAAGACGTCGCAGCAGATAATGTGGGCATTGTGTCTTACACACCTGTAATTCCAGTGCTAGGGAAGGTGATGCAGGAGGATTGCGGGTTCGAGACCAGCCTGGACTACAAAGAAAAACTTGTCTCAAGTAAACAATCTTAAACAATACAAGACAAACAATAGAATCAGACCACAAGCTACAGTCAGAGCTACCGGTGTGGGTGAGACAGGGAAGCAGGTGGAATTTGGCTCTTTACTAACACACGCACAAAGAGAGACATGCAAAAGCGTAAAACAAGGTTTGCTTAGTTTGTAAAAATAGGTTATTTATGCTATAATAAATTGTCATTGTTTTGTAAACATATGGATTTTTCAGGTTCGGCTTTCAAAATTGTGAACATTCAAAATATACAATTCATGTAAACAAATTTGGTTGTGTCTTCACGTATTTTTAAAGGACCCAGAGAAAACATGTCTGAGAACAAAATATTGACTTTTTTTTTTTTTTTTTTTTTTTACAAAATCCGGAGACTTGCCGTTTCCTTTCTGCTTAGCCAAGTATTTGTTTCTGGGTATTTTTTGAATACTTTTGTCCTTCTGTCGTTTAGCTCAGTGAATCAGGGTAGAAAACAGGAGACTGGCTGCTTGCTTTATTCTGCAGCTTATGTGGACAGTGCTATTTTTCAGGCTTGCCTTCTTAAAAAAAAAGATTCTTCTCTTTAGACACGCCACTCCAGACTTTGCTGACGGGCTGTTGGTTTTACAAGTTTGTTGACACGAATTGACACAGCAATGTCTCTGAACCAGTGCAGTTTATGTTACAATATTACTTCAGTGTGATTTCCCCTTCAATTAGCAAAGGCAGTCCTCGCTCCCAGCAAAGTTACAGGTTTTATTTTCTTTCTGGAAAGCAAGACATAACCTCATCACTCTTCCGTTTTGAAGAGGTGATATCTTTTAAAATTTCAGTGACCGTAAGGTTTTCTTTAAGAGTGTCAAAGAGAACCATCTGTAGACATTTCTGATAGGTTTATAAAGTCATCAGAAGAAGACAAAGGTGGATACAGCCTTGGAAAGGGAAAGCCTTAATCATGGTAGACTTGCTTCATCTCTTTCAGTGGGGTTTCAAAGGCTGTTTTCGGTAATTTATGTTAATGCTTTATTTTCGAAGTTTTCTTTCTTCCATAAGCTCTTCATACTCTGACCAAGAACTGACCTTTCCCCTCTTTGAAATGCACCCTCCAACCCACCCCCATCGCCAAACTAGCTTTTCATTAGGCTACATAGGAGACGTCTGCTCCTGTTGCTGTGCCCTGTGCTCCGGTGGCAAGCCTCCCTGACAAAAATCAAAGAGCTGTGAGTGCCAGAAGCGTGAGCCCTGTGATCTCAGCCCCCTAAAGGGAAGCGTCCCCAGAGAGAGGTTCAGTTCATATCAGTCACATCTTAATTGATCTGAAAGACGGGAAGCAGGCAGCCGTTTGAACACTTTTATTGAGAGACAGTTTCCAAATCACAGATCAGGTTAGCATTTCACTTTTCCTTTGAATAGGACTCGTTCAAGGCAACAAACAAAGCAGCAGCTCTCATGCACTGCGATGTAAAAAGAACTCTTTAAGATTTCATCAGAGACTTTGCTGCATTTCCTCAGGTTGAGCAGGACGTGAACATTCTCTGGAGTTTCTTAACTTTAGGGAGCTGTTCGGGGCCTGGAATCATCTAATTGGAATATAACTGTACTGGAGTTTTCCAGTGTCATCAGTGAAGGTCCCCACAGGACCCAAAAGATCCCTCATGGGTACATAGCCAGTGATGGTAAATACCCCTGAGCTGGCCTTGGCTTCTGTCTTAAAAATGCCACTGAATGGGTCCATTATTCTCCTTTAGAAAGGACTGAGTTTAATTTTAAAAGTTTAAGAATATCCAGCCTTCTTGGAAAATATATTGGAACTTTAAATGACCATATTAACTGAATATTAAACTGCACTCACACCATTTTTACCTGCATGAACTACATCATTAGGATTTCATTGGCTAAGTACTGTTATCTCTAAGGGCAAAGAGGCACTTAGAGTTTAGAAACTTTGTTAAACAGAATTACTAAATTTTAGAAATTAAGTAAAAAAAAAGTCTGGCTTCACAGAGTGTGAATTTAACCAGCACATGGGTTTCCATTAACAGGTAGCTGAAGTACCAGGGAGACAGAAATAATAATAAATTTTGATGGCAGGTTACAAGATTTTCATACTTTTTCATATTTGGCTTTACTGATTTATTCTTCTTTCATTGTATCGCAACAGGAAGTCTCACACCTCGCGATGTGCTGTTCCCTCATCAAACCCTCTCCTTTCTTATGATTCAAATTCTACCCCTTTAAAAATGCCCGCTTCAAATTTAATTTTCCTCATAAAGTGATGCGCCTTTAGAAATTACACACTCCAAATTTGGCAGTTGGAATATAACAATGCCGTGTTGCTAATGCAGCTCCCACTCAGCGTAAGCAGTGGTTAAAACAGCTCAGATAACTGTAAATTTCCAGTGGAGAATGTGCTGTTGGAATACATCTGTCCCCGTTTGCTTTTCTGTTTCTCTTATAAATCCCTGAACAAAACCATCTTGGGAAGGGAAGGGCTTATTTCTTCTTACACTTCTAGGTAACAGTCCGCCGCTGAAAGAAGTCGGGGGAGCTTAAGGCAGGAATCTGGAGGCAGGAAGCGATGCGGAGACAGACTGTGGCAGGATGCTGCTTCTGGGTGGCAGTTACCTTTCCCTTCATCCCAGGCCCTCATGCCTAGCGTTATTACAGCCTGCAATAGGTTTGTCCTCTGTGTGTCAATCAAAAACCAAGAAGATGCTCCAACAAATATTTCTACAGGTAGTTATCATGGAGACAGTTCTTAAATTGAGGCTCTCTTCTCCCAGATGTACTAAATTGATAAGTAAAGCTAACTATGACAATGCACAGTATCTTTCCCTCAAAAACGTTTACCCAGTAACTAGTGACTGTTACCATAGTATTTGCTACTATACATATTGTTTTGGTCCAAGATTTCTGCTTATGTATGTATTTGTCATTAATCTCTTTGTTTATTAATACATTTCCACTTTCAGTAGAGTCTGTTTTTATCTTTAAAATTTTGCTAATCTTTTGGATGGATAAAATAACATGATAAAGGTTAGGCCTGTAGACCTGCTCTTTAAAAATAAGATAATTTACAGATACCTAGTCTAGACTGGAAAAGTAGGAGAGCAAATTCTGATTCCAGATTTGGAGAAAGAATGGAATGCTGCTGCTTGGAAAAGCAAAGGCACATCATGGGAGCTGAGAGACACACTGGGATGCTTTTGCCTGACATGTGGACTGCTCAAGGTCTGAAAAGGTTAAATAATTTGCATGAGGCGATAAAGCTAGTTACTGAAGAATAGAAACATTCCTGGCCTTTCCCTCAACAACATTTGCCCTTAAACTGGGGCTGGGAAAGAGCAGTGTCATGTTCAGGGGTCTGTAATAATCACTGAAAGTTAGAGTCAGGGAAAATGTGACCATGATAAAAGATCTAAAGCATTATTACAGTGGGTGTTCGGAGCAGACTGCAGTTTCCAAAGCTGTGACTTTATTTTCCTGATCTATTCTTCTTACCCAAGAGGGTCATCTGAATTTTTTCTTTGATTTGAATTTCCTTTTTCTAATGCCAATTTTGTTTATTCTTGGTGAAACTGTTAATTTTTAACCTTTTTTTTCTTTGCACATTTGAAAATTAATGTATTTTCTTTTTTAATCTAACCACATAATTTTTGTGTCCATTTGACTCCCTGCTTCTGTTTTATGAAACCCCCTCTTTAAGTCTTTTTGGTACACCAAATAAAGATTTTGCATAATATGTCCTGTGTAGGAAGTAATTTCAGTGATTTACTTCTATTCTAAGTTTTCATGGAATTGTACTTTTATCGTATGTTGCAATATTTTAAAATACATTTAGCTAATATGTATATATATACATATGTTTATATAACAAGTTTACAGATATCTTTGTTATTCAGTTTGAAATCTTTTAGACATGTGTCTATTTCTTTAGTCCCCTAACTGTATATTTTAGTTCCCTAACTGATAATTTCTTTCAAGTTTTGTCTCTGGTTTGAAAGTCAGTATTTATGATCTTTAGCTCCATCTACACTGTTAATCAGGTGATTTACTGGCTTTCTTCTAGTTTTAATTTCAAAGTCTCTATTCTGGCAAACCAAATTAAGTCTCAGGTTGCTATAGAATTTCCCATGTGTTGGTAGAAAAAAAATATTCAACAGTTATGTAATAGCTGACAATAATTCCTTGCTTTGGAAATGTACTGCTGAGAACAAAGCCAAGTTTTGTAGCAGAATTAAGTTTTCTTGTTTTAAAAAATCATTATGAGTTAGAGGCCAAAAAAAAAAATCAGTATGAGTTTAAGGACAGCCTGGTCTACCAAGAGAGTCCAGGACAGCCAAGGCTAAACAGAGAAACTCTGTCTCAAAAAATTCAAGAAAAGAAAAGATACAAAAATATCAGTGTCAAACTTATATTGAAAAATTTGTGCTATTTTTATGTCTGTGAACGAACATTACAAAAGCACATATGTCTATGAATCTTGGGATCCATTTTGGTAACTGTCCTGGATGAACACAGCTGACTTTTAATAGATTTTAAAAGGTAAAATAAAAGAAAACATTCTTAGTAGTGAACTTGATGGCCACAGTGCCATGTAGATACATGGGGCTGGTGTGTACCCGAGAGTTAATCACCTGGAAGGATTTGCCTTGCTCTCAAAGAATACCTCTGAGCTACTGGTAAACAGACTGTGTACGAGCTAGAGGGAAAGAGAGATGGGAGATTGTTATTTTTTAAGGCAACCCTTGCCGTTTTGTTTTAGAGAAGACTTCCTAAGATAGTCAAAGATGTGAAATTACCTATTCGTCTAAACAGAGATGAAAATTCTTAAGATCAGATGTCCAAATTCCTCACAAACTTAATATGTAGTTTATGTTCTCTACTTTTGACTCTTTGGGGGTGTGTGTGTGAGAGTGTGTATTACAATGAGACAAAGAGAGGGAGATATTACACACTGAGAGACTTTGCCATGCAAACAACCACCATAGCGTTTTGGAAATAACAAAGCCTTCTTGAAAAGTAGCGTATCCTTCTCTCATCTCAGTAGTGTGCTCAGTCAAGCCTGGACAAAGATTTTCATATAATGGATTTTTTTTTCCTGAATTGATTGGTCACACAATGCGTGGGATATTCTCTAGCGGTGGACAGTGCTGCTAGAGGGAGATTGACTTTTATATTAGAGCAGTTTTCTGATGGTATTTTTGATGAGGAGTATAAGAAGCTGCTGTGCCGTGCTGAAAGGCAAGCCTTAGAGTAGATCTGCCTCTGATCCGAGCTCATGATGTGGACTGTATTTACCCTGTATAATTCTTTTCTTTCAGCTCAGTGTGACATTGCTCATTTTTAGTACAAGACGGGTCATGTTTATCTGTTGCTCTATCTATGGTCCAGTGGTCTCTTTTGTAGTCTAAAGGGAACTGTATGAAAACTGAACTGTGTCAAGGAGACTAGGAGTGTTAAAGTTCACCACGGAATCAAGATGAGGCTTTGCAGAAACAAGAGGGAGTTAAAATTAGTATGAATTGATTTCCTACCCCCTTTTCAGAAATTGTTCTCACATGTTGAGAGCCTTCGGCCATTTATGTTCTGCTCTGTGTTAAGATGGTGACATGACTATGCCAGAGGATGGCCAAGGTCAATGACGTGACCTATTTTTATTTTTCCTTAATAGGAAAAAGTTGTCATTCTTTTCCAACACTCGCGGAGTCTTTCTGTGTGGTGGCTCTGCAGACGCTCTTTGTGAGCATTTCACATCTTTTCCTTTGATTAAGCTTCTTACATCGCAGACCTCCTTGAACTCTAAACTTCTTATTTCCAGCTTTTCCAGTTAGATGCTCAAAATCTAGTGATCTATTATATATAATATTATTAACTTAGCTGTCATTGAGTACCTTTATTCATTTCACATTTATTTTTCTTTTAAAAAAATAAAACAAGAAACATTGTTTTAGAATATTTCTAATTGAGTGATTTAAAGTTTGACTTACCCAAAGCAAGTAAGAAATAATTCATTAAATACACATTTCGTACATCTCACCTTATCTTTTGGGTTTTCTTTCATTGGCTGGGGATACAAAGACATCTTATTTCTTGATTAAATCAGTAACACTTTATTGGTTTGAACACGAATCTACCTAAGTTGATTATTAATGCATCTAAAAGCAGAACATCAGACACCCTGAAATATAAAACAAACAGCATAGACGATCTGGTAGAAAATTGAAGCCACATAACAAGGTAATTAAAATATAAAATGACTAAATCCTAGGCAAACATTTCTTTTTCAAATTGTGAAACAAAAGTCGACGCTCTAAATAATTTATTTGTGCCAGAAGAAAATCAAGGAATGTTAGAATTTTGTGTCAGGGAACATTGCTGTGGGACTTTCAGTTAAAGTAACAGTCATTTTCTGGATTCATTGCTAGAGAAATGCTAGGAAAAAAAAAGATAACTTAAATGCCTAGCTGATTATGAAGCCACAAAGTGGGAAGTTTTGTTGCCAGAAGAGAAGACAGAGAGGACAGAGTAAGCCTCTGCTGAAGGGCATGTCTCTTGGGGCATCTCAAGCCTGATGATACGGACAAATGATAAGAGAAGTTGGATCCATAATAATCAGTCTATGAAAGCTGATCTAGCAAGAGTTCAAAAGAGTAAGAGAGAAAACTCTTCTAGGTTTTGAGTAAGCAGAAACTGGCATTTTTCTAGTGCCTTGGGTTGAAAAAGTCAAGAACTAGAATATGCAACTCACACCTGTGCTTTTAATAACTGGGAGGGTTGCATTAATCTAACTGTGAGAACTGCAGTAATCAGGATTCTATAAAGAAACAGAACCAATAATATATACAGAGAGTGGGAGGGAAGAAAGAAGGAGGACAAATCAGTGGATGCTTATTATGGGCATTGGATCATGTGGTTCTGGTATCTGGACATTGTTATGATCTACTTCTCAATGCTGGAAAAGCAAGGCACCAATGAAGCAACTCTGTTGGCTTAAGAACCAAGGACCAGTGAACCAGTCAGGCTGAAGGTCTGGGTGGGCATGGGGGAAGGAGGGTGGTCACAGAGGTTTGTTGTGCAGTTTGCAGTTCACTTCCTGACACAGAATTTGCCCTTCTGACAGCTTTCTGTTTCTACGCCTTGGTAGACTGCAAGGAGCCTGCTCCTGTGGAGAGAAGTCCTCACTTCCAGCCGCTGGCTCAGAGACTAAGTTCCACTGCAGACACCCTCACATTCTTAGCCAGAGATACCATGCTAGCTTCCTGGTCATGCTTAGCTACCTCAAGAGGACACATAAAATTAACCACTACAGCGATGAAGTTCACACAGACTTTTATGTTATACCCCTATAGAAAGTCATTAAGAAAGCACTGGTCCTGAACCATTGCTAAAGATAAACTTTCTCAAGAAGTAGAAATCATGAAACAAGACTTCTTAATATAAATCACTTCAAAATTTTAAAGAGGCAACACAAGAGAAAGCAAGTTTGGATGGGATGAAATAGAAGAGGAATGACTTTTATTGTCATAATTTTAATTTCAGTATAGTTTACAGATAACACATTTATTTTTTAATAGGTAGTTCCACAAGTTTCAGCAAACTCATATAATAACTCCTGACCCTCGGTTCTCACAGTATCAGTGGCAGTGGGGGCTGAGATATGGTCCTGAGAAGACCAAGGGGCCCATAGAGGCCTTTGCTAGGTGACACTGGATTTTAGGAAAACATTGTGTAAAGCAAAGTTGAGGTTTATTAGAAGGAATTTTAACATGGATTAAGTAAAGGGATGAGTAAAGCTAGAGTTACTCAGGGCAAATAGAAGGCAGAGAGAGAGCTCTGCTTTATTGTTTGTACAATAAACTGACTTTCTTTCCTAAGAGTGTAATTGATGAGAAAGTAAAAGATTAAGCAACTATCAAAGTTAAGTAAAGTTTAGAAACTAAGTAAAAAATAGTAGAGCTGTCTTACTTACTCTCATCTGAAAGATTTCCTTTTTTAAATGAAATTGTCAGCTGGGTCTAGCAGCTGAGTATTTAGGCTTAGAGATGAGAAGGACTCCACGTAATGATGGAAGACTAACACGGTCCTAAGTAAGCATAGTTCATTCGTTGTCTTTTTCATGCCTGTTTGAGACATCTTAGGAAACATGTATTTTCTATGGAGGCAATTTTGGTTTTCTCTACTGTGCTGAAGTTTCTTTACTGTCAGGAATGGCAAATTAGATACCAGATCAAAGGGCTTTCTTTCTCTTTCCATGTTCCTTTAATTTTCTTTTTTAAAAATAAATTTATTTATTTCATTTTATTATTATTGTCGTCTCTGTGTGTTAAGTATGAGTCAGATGTGTGCAGCGGAGAGTCAGGGCTGTCCTCTTGCTATGGGAGAAGGAGCTAACTTTCTTGTCATTTGTTAATACCCGCTGAGCCTCCTGCGCATCCCCACTCCCATTTTTTTTCTCTCTGTGATGCATCAATAACAACAGACTTGTTTGATGTCCCCATAGTTTTGTTTTTCCAGAACGCCATCTAAACGCAGTCATTTAGTAAACAGAGCGCTTTGCTTTTTATGTTGAACAATGCATTGAAGATTCATCTGTGTGGTTGTTTCATGAGAAAGGTCGTCTTTAATATTATGGTGCTGTTTTTTTTTCTTTTCTAATTATTATTATTAGTTACATTTTATTAACTCTGTATCCCAGCTGTATCCTGCTCCCTTATTCCCTCCCAATCCCACCCTCCCTCCCTCAGCTCCTCTCTGCCCCTTTCCAAGTCCATGGATTGGGGAGGACCTCTTCCCCTTTCGTCTGGCCCTGTTTTATCAGGTATCTTCAGGACTGGCTGCAAAGTCCTCCTCTGTGGCCTAACAGGACTGCTCCTCCCTTGAGCGGTGGGGAGGTGAAAGAGCCTACCATTGAGTTCCTGTCAGAAATAGTCCCTGTTCCCCTTACCATGGGAAACCAATTGGTTACTGAGCTACCAGGAGCTTCATCCGAGCAAAGGTTCTAGGTTATATCCATACATGGTCCTTGGTTGGAGAAACAGTTTCAGAAAAAACCCCTGTGCCCAGATATATTTGGTCCTTGTGGAGCTCCTATCCTTTCCACGTTATACTAACTCCCCTTGTGCTGAAGGTTTGGTTATGAGTCTTAGTATCTGTTTTGAAACGCTGCTAGGTAGAGTCTTTCAGATGCCTTCTGCGGTAGACTCCTGTGGACACAAGCTAGGGTCATCTGAGAAGAAGGCTTCTCAATAGAGAAAATGTCCCATATGAGGTCTGGCCTACAGGCATGGCTGAGATGGTTTAACGTTCTTGGTTAATGTTGGTGTTGGAGGTTGCAGCGCCTGTGAGTAATGTTAGGTGCGGTGGAACTTGGTTGTCTAAGAAGGTTAGTGGAGCCACTTATGGGGAACAAGCTAGTAAGCAACATTCCTCCTCTATTTCATTTCCGGCCTCCAGGTTTCTGCCTTGTGCTCTTGTCCTGACTTCCTTTCTTGATGTATTGTAAGCAGGAAGGAAAAGAACAAAAACAAAACAAAACCAAAAACAGCCTTTTCTCCCCATACTTTTGGTCATGGTCTTCATAACAACAATAGAGACTTCACTAGGACAGTTACTGAATAATACTTTTGTTCATTTCCCAGTGTTTGGCACTTAGAAACATAAACACTGCCATATTGGTTGGATACATATAAATTGTACTTTCAGTTAGAAAAATATTGAAGAGTGGAATGTTTGGGTCATTTGGAAAATGTCTGCAAAATTTTATAAGAAACTTCTAAGCACCTTCCAAAGAGATTTAAATAACTTACATTCCTTCCAACAGTACACAAGGAAGTCTTGTTTTTGCTGATAGTTGCTAATTATTTTTATAAAGTCATTTTAATGGTATGTAGCAGTATTTAATTTACCTTTAATTTGCTTTTCTGTAACTACTAATGACTATACAAATACTAATTAATGAATTATTTGTTCAAAGATTTATTCATTTTTATTAGAATTTTCTCTAATTGAGTATTTTGAAACTATTTATAATAGTTTGACTCTATGGTATTCCAACTTGAGTATAGAACTTAACTTGAAGGGAGATCTGAGGTAAATTTTGAAATTGACTGTTATATTTTTGAAAGTAGTTAAGTTCCAAATATCAAGAATCCTGATGTTGAGAGAACTATCTTTTCAACTCTGAAGTGCTCAGAACTCCAAGAAACATTTCCAGGGGAATCTTTGTGGCATTGGTCAGGGCAACACAACAAAAACAAACATGTGGTTGATTGTTGTATTCCACCACCGCTACCACCAAAATAACAAGAATCAATAATCGTTGGTCATTGATAACAATTCCTGAATAAAATGGATCTAAAAACAGGATCCATCCTTCTCCTGTATCCAAGAAATACACCTCAACATCAAGGATAGACATCATTTCAGGGTAAAGGTTAGAAAAAGCTATTCTAGGAAATGGACCTAAGAAGCAAGCTGGTATATGTATTTTATTTATCTAACAAAAAGACTTCAAAATTAATCAAAAGAGATGGGGAAGGACGTTTATACTCATCAAAGGAAAAATCCACAAACTTGATATCTCAATTCTCACTTGTAAAAGATTACTTACTCGTAAAAGAAACACTACTGCAACTTAAATGACAGATTGATCCTCACACACTGATAGTGGGAGACTTCAATGCCCCCTCACATCAATGGTCAGGTCATCTAGGAAAAAAATAAACAGAGAAATAATGGAGCTAACAGATGTTATGAACCAAATGGACCTACCAGGTAGTTATAAAACATTTCACACAAACACAAAAAGAATATTTCTTCTCCTCATCACATTATGAAACTTTCTCCAAAACTGAACACATACTCAGTCATAAAGCAAGTCTCAACAGATACAAACAACCTCCTGTATCCTATCAGACCACTACAGATAAAGCTGGACAAGAAAAACAACAGAAGCAACAGAAAGCATAAAAACTCATGGAAACTGAACAACTCCTTACTTAATGACTATGGGGTCAAGGTATAAAATAAAGAAAGAAATGAAAGACTTCCTAGAATTCAATGAAAATGAAGGCACAACATACCCGAACTGATGGGATACAATGAAAGCAGTACTAAGAGAGGAGTTCGTACTACTAAGTGCCTTCAAGAAGAAAGTGGGGAGTAACAACACTCCTGGAAGCGCTACAGCAAAAAGAAGTAATTACACCCAAGAGTACACGGCAAGATGGTTTTAGCACAGAATTCTATCAGAATTCCAAAGAAGAGTTAACAATAACACATTTTATGAGGCCACACTTATCCTGAAACCTAAACAACACGAAGACTCAACAAAAGAAGGAGAATTACGGAACAATTTCCCTTATGAATGCAGAGGCAAAAATACTCAATAAAATGCTTATAAACAGAATCTAAGAACTTATCAAAAAGATCCTCCACCATGATCAAAAAGGATTCATTCAAGTCATGCATGATGGTTCAATATACAAAAATCAAAAAAAATGTAATCCACTTAAATATTCCTAAATATAAGAATGGCGATTTACAGCAAGCCGATAGTCAGTGTAAAATTAAATGGAGAAAAACTCAAAGCAAATATACACTAAAATCTCAAAGGAGACAAGGCTGCCCACTCTCTAGCTATTCAACATAGTACTTGAAGTTCTAGCTAGAGCAATAAGACAACGGAACGGGATACAAATTGGAAAGGAAAAAATCAAAGTAACAAAGTTACTTGACTGGCAGGATTAACGTGGTAAAAGTAGCCATCTTACCAAGAGTAATCTACAGATTCAGTACAGTTCTCATTAACATTTCAACACAATTCATTACAGAACTTGAAAGGAGAATTATCAACTTCACAAGGAAAATAAAAAAACCAAGGTAGCTAAAACAATCATGAAAATAAAAGAACTGTTGGGGTTATCACCATCCCTAATTTCAAGCTCTATTACAGAGATATAGGAATAAAAGACTCATGGTATTGTCATAAAAACAGGTAGGTCAATCAACAGAACTGAACCACAAGGACTCAGAAAAAAAAAATCCACACACCTAGGGACACCTGATTTTTTATATAGAAGGCAGAAAGAAAGTATCTTCAATAAATGGTTCTGATCAAATTGGATGTCTGCATGTAGAAGAATCCAAATAGATCCATCTTTATTACCCTGTACAAAACTCAAGTCCATGTGGATCAAAGACATCAACATAACACCAGACACACCTAACCTACTAAGACAGAATGTGGGAAATAGCCTTGAACACATAGGCACAGGAAATGACTTTCTTAACTGAACATTGATAGCACAGGCACTCAGATCAACACTTAATAAATAAAATTTCATGAAAATGAAAAGCTTCTGCAAGGCAAAGGACACTGTCCATAGGACAAAACAACAGCCTACAGGATGGGAAAAGATCTTTACCAACCTCAATTTGACAGAGGACTGATATACAGAATACATAATGAGCTAAAAAAAAAAACCCTAGATATAAAAAAATCAAATAAAAATGGGGTACAGACCTAGACAGAGAATTCTCAGCAGAGAAATCTCAAATGGCTGAGAAACAAAGAAATGTTCAGCATCCTTATTCATTGGGGCAATGCAAATCAAAATGACTTTTAGATTTTATCTTATACCTGTCAAAATGTCTAAGATCAGTAACACAAGTGACAGCTCCTGCTGGTGAGAATGTGGGGCAAGGGAAACCCTCCTCCATTGCTGGTGGAAGTGCAATGTACAGCCACTATGGAAATCAATATGGTGGTTTCTCAAAAAATTGGGAATGGTTCCACCTCAAAGCCCAGTTGGAGCACTCCTGGGCATATACCCAAAGGGCACCCCATTCTATCACAAGGGCACTTGCTCAGCTCTGTTCATAGCAGCTGTAATCTTAATAGCCAGAAACTGGAAACCTAGATGTTCCTCAAAAAAAATAAAGAAGATGTGGTTCATTTACACAGTATTAATCAGCTGTTATAAAAAAAATGACATGAAATTTGCAGGCAAATGGAAAGAATTAGAAAAAAAATCATCCTTTATGAGGTACCCCAGACCTAGAAAGACAAATATGCTATGTATTCATGATAGGTGGATCTTAGCTCTAAAATAAAAGACAAACTGTTACAGTCCAACATGCAGAGAGTCTATGTATCAAGGAGGGATTAAAGGGAGGGGGGAAACATACACACACACACACACACACACACACACACACACACACACACACACAAGGATCTCCCTGGGAGATGGAAATAAAATATATTTCCTAGGTAGATTGGGGTCAGGTGGGGCTGGGAACAGGAAGGATCAGATGGGAGGGGAGTTGGGGGAGAGATTGCATGGGAGAGACAGCTGTAACTGGCGTGGGGAGGGTATGTGAAAACCTGGTACAGTGGAAACTTTGTGGAATCTGTGAAAGTGATCCCAATGAGGATTCCTGTGATGAGAGGAATAAGGACTCTGATCTGCCCAGCTTTCATAGCCAGGAAGGTTCCCACTGGCAGGGCTGTGCTGCAATCAGTTGAGTTGCTGGCTGAGGCATTTCCTTGGAGATGATCCAAACAACCCAAGCTGATGCTAGGATAGAGCGTTGCTCTCCATAAACTGATAGCTGGGCCCCACTGAATGCAGAAATGCAGAGAGGTAAAGCTGGTGCTTGCACAGAACCTTTATCTCTCGTTCTAGCTTCTTTGGTACCCTGCAGGCTACCAAAAGAGACACCAGGAGAACATGGTGCACTGAATGAACTAAGCAGGGCTCACATGGGCTCACAGAAATGGAAGCAGCAAGCACGGTGTGTGTGTGTGTGTGTGTGTGTGTGTGTGTGTGTGTGTGTGTGTG
>NW_026596109.1:18797965-18874709 GCF_907164565.1 Psammomys obesus | reverse complement strand
GTGTGTGTGTGTGTGTGTGTGTGTGTGTGTGTGTGTGTGTGTGTGTGTGTGTGTCTGCATGAGTATATACTAGGTCTCCTATGTATACGTTGTGACTGTTAGCTTGTTTTTACTTGGTTTTTGTTTTCTCTGTGTGTGTGAGCGTGTGTGTAAGCCTCAGCCTCTTTGAACACAGGAGTTCTCTGTGGGAACATGTACCCCCAGTTTCCCAGGAAGCCGTCCTTTCTGGGATCCTCTCTTTTCCTTGGCCATTTGGCACCTAGAACCAGAATGAGTATTTGCAACTTTCATGAGTTTCTTTCTATTTCCAGAGAATCCTAAGATCTATTGCTCCTTTGATAGGACACCTCGCAACTTGACAGTCATGCTGTGGGATTATTATTTTGTGTTTCATCTCCTTCTACTTTATTGAGAGGCAAGGACGTGTGTGAGAACAGTTTGTTATATGAAAATTCAAATGTTCAAACCTGAAAAGAAATTTAAGGAGTATGAAAAGGACATGCTGAAAAATGCCCTTTGGCCTATTTTGAGTAAATATACATTTGGTAGACTTATATGTTGTATTAATTTGATTCTTGTTAATTAGTATTCTTGCTTCTTTGGGATACATTTATGAACTAATAGGAGATCATGCGTTTCTTATATTTTTATACTTACGTTTTCCTGACCCTTAAAGTTATTAAAAGATGTTTAAATTTATTCTTAATAAGAAAAATGGCAATTAAAATTATAGTGAGCAATTATTTCTTTCCTATTAAGTTGGCAAAAGTCCAAGCATTTGATATGTGTTGGCAAGGCTGTGAGGAAGACACCGTTCTCCTGCACTGCTGGTGATAAAAATGTAGAATACTATGAGATGAATTTGGCAATAGCTAACGAAAGCATTTACCCTATGACCTAAGGAAGCTCATTTCCAGGAATCTGTCCCAAAACTACCCAGGAAAAACGTTAAAAGACATGCACAGGGCTGTTTACAGGAGCACCATTTATCATGCCCAGATCTGGAAAGTACTCAAATTCTTGCTACCAAGAGACTGATCAAACCTTTGTGCATTCATTCAGTGGAAACACACAACTAGTAGAGGAGTCATAGTTTATATAAACAGAGGGAATTATTTCCAGAATAGGTTTTTAGAGCAAAATGAAGACCAAGTTGGAGAAAATTGTGAAAGAACAAAATATTTAAAATAAATAATTCACATACTTGGTTTTTTGAATTTGAATTTGTAATGGACATATTTTACAAATGTATATGTTCAAAATTTAGATGAAAGCAGTTAAAAACAAACTTAAAATGAAACAAATGAATCTAAATTTATGTTTAATTGGTAGCATAATCATTCAGAAAACAATTATTGTTGGGTTTTAAAATTATAGTAAGTTTACTGAATTTTCTTAATGAATTGTATTTCTAGGACCAAAATGATAAGGAAAAAACCCCACCAAATTATCTCTTGTCATGTTCACTCAGTGATATTGCTCTGTAACTATTGCACGCTACAGAACAGAATAAAGCAATATATTGACATTAAAAGCTAATTTTTTAAATGTAAGATTGAAGATATATAGCTGCGAAATTAATAAGTTTGGGTACTGTCAAATTTCTCATTTGAGTTAGGGATCTCAATCTGATGTGTTAGTGTATTTTTATCTTGAAACAAAATTAAAACTAATGTGTTTTCTAAATTGTCTATTAAAACTCAAGAACAACAAGTAAACAAATACTAGTGAAGATCGATATTCTCTAAAATGTGGTATCTAAGTGTCATTTTCTAGTCACACACACAAAACTTCTGTAAAGCAAAAGTTAAATTTAAATCTGAGGTGGTAAACATACCAGATAAAGTTAAAATACTATTCTGAAGTGGAAAGTTTTGGTTTTCTTGAAGACTCAGTTTTGTCATGTGATGTTTTGCTGCAAGCTGGTCATGTAGTGTTTTGCCCAGGTTGGCTTGTGAGAGGGTACCTGACGTTTTGCTGTGAGCTCTCATGTGTAAGGGGCATAACTTTGGCCAGCCAAGAACATCTGTGGGTGGACTCTGAGGAGAGGCAATATATAGAGGACCATGCACAGTGAGACATTGATTTTCGGATCTACATTGCTGTGCTCATCTTCATGCTTTGACACTCGACTTTGCAGAGAGAAACATTCCAGAGAGCTTCTCTCAGCAATCCAACCGAGGCTGTGGCTTTTGCTGATTTCTTGTTGTTACTTGGTGTTGGCCTTTGGCTTGGACTGCTGGTATCTGCTGACTGGGTTTGGTAATCCTCTAAAGATCCATTAACCCTCATCAGCAGAAAGCAGACCAAAGAAGTCTACAGCCCTTTTTCCTACTAATATCCTACCTATGGGGTGGGGAGCAGAAGGGAGGTAAAGGAGTTTAAGAACCCTAAATAAAGTAGGTTTGGTGAAAAAAAATCTAAGCCTACACACACACACACACACACACACACACACACACACACGTATACATAGTGTGATAATAATATAAATCACTGAAACTGGGGGACTCCAAAAGCTCAACATCTTACCCCCAGTTTGCAAGAAGTATCTCACGTAGAGAAGTAGCACCACCAAAGAGATGCCACCAGCAGAGTCAAACAGTTCCTGAGTGGGGAGTGAGGATTGAAAGATAAAAAAAAAAAACAAAAACAGTACTCTACACATGGGATCCCATATTGCCAGTGGAAAAGAACAAGCAGAATTCTAAAAGAAAGACGATGGGTCACAAATTGATATTTATAAAAAATTTATAATAGGTTAAGTAGGTTGTTATATTTCATAATAATACTTAATATGATTGATTTAGTTTAAAGGTAAATAATACTTCAAAATTTTGGTGCTAGTGTTTAATGTTTTTTGCATGTATATCCATATTTGAGATTTCAGATTTTCCTTCTTTTATCATTTTTGATTGCTTACATTTATGTTTTCTTCATAATTTTGTTATTGTCTGATTAAAAAATATTTTTTAAAACATCATCTGGTATGTAAAGATTAGAACATAGCCCACAAATCATTTGAACAAAACCATTTTTAATTAGACAATTTTTAGCATCTATTTTATCTTTTTTTTATGGTACTGGGGACTTAACTCAGGGCCCGTGCAGGCTAGGCAAGCATTCTACCACTAAGGCCCGAACTCCCTTCAGTTTTATTTTTATTTCACAGCTATGTAATGTTTTATATTTTCATAGAATATATCCATTTAAAATTCTGATTTAGAGAAACACATACTTAGCCTTATTTAATTATAATGTTTTATGGGAACATGAATCCATATAGACATATATATATATATATATATATATATATATATATATTTCAAACGGTGAGTTCAAATATGTTCTTTGACATTGTAATTGTGTAATCTTTCCTCCTACATTTAAATAAACTCTTGTCTGTACTCCACCTACTTGAGCGAGAGAAAGGACATTGGGAAAACTTGTAGGTAAGAGAGGAAGTGGAACAGAAGCACGTCTGTCCCAAGGGTCAGCGAGGTTCTTTGATAGTGATGTTTCCGGACCTTGGCCTTTGGACAGCGGGTCTGTTTGAAGTTCCTGGGTGGACAATGGGGCTAGCAAATCAAAGCAGATTTCCCAAGCTGCTTGAGCGCAGCCCCAGCTGCTTCCACCCAAGAACTCAGCTCGCGGCTTTTGCTCTTGTGATTTCCTGGGCCCGTTCTTACATCTCAGTTATGTTTGATCTGGTGCTTAAAGTCTCCATTCTCCTGTTTCACTCAGACCTTCTTGAGCACTCTGTCTACAGCCAAATCAGCTACCACTGAGTTATCCCCTGGAAGCACTCATTCTAAACTTTTGAAATAATGTTTAGTTGATTTATTTCTTACTCTTCTTTAACTAAATTAGTGTATGAGATGAGAACTTATTTTTGTTGTATCATTAGCTCCGTCGCCAAAGTTTGAATATATAAATAATCCTCATTTTCATGTTTTTTTCTAAATTATTATTTTTAAAATTAGTGCTGTGGATAAAATAAGAACCACATTTATAAGTTATTTTATCCCCATCCGCAATTAGGCAAAGGTATTTACATTTATTCTTAAGGTTTTTATTAGCACATGGAAACTGTCAAATGTGTTTCATGATAGCCATGTTATCAGACACATGCAACCTCACCTCATTTTCAGTCACGTCCATCTGTACCTACTTATAATTAAAAACAGGATGACGTTGACCTCATGATTAGTGGATGAAGACCCTCACTTTGTCTGTTTGTTCCCACGTATCACTGACTGCCTCATTGTCTGCATCTTTGCCTTCTTACAAGCCCATTTCCTCCTCCGTAGAATTTCTGTAATTTTTTTACTTCTTGTTATGCTTTAAATGTGCTCATCATGGTTATTTAGGGCACATTATCCAGTCTGTGTTTCTTAGGACACTTTGTTCCATTTGTTGAAAGTGTCTTGAAAGCAGGAGTCTGATGATAAGGTGAGTTTGCCCACTGAGGCAAGCACAGCCCCTGACAACGTTGTTGAAGGGCCCTTTGAGATGTTATACACCGCACAGTATTTTGACTCGAGTGCAGGAAGACGAGCTTATGTGGGTTTTCTCCAGTGTTTTTGACTATGGAATTTACCTTGCCTGCAAAAGAACATAACCACCGTTAACTGATTTCTAGACTTTAAACCGATATAACTTTTTCCATTTCTTCCTTGTTTTATTTTTATTTTTGATTAATCTCCCGAGGACACAGAAAAAAAAAATCATCAAATTATGTGTGTGGAAAGCACAAAACAGTCTGCTTCTTCTGCTTCTGATGTGTCAAAAATATTACAACAGCACTTTTAGAACATTGACTGGCTACGGTCCTTAGAAAATAAACTTTTTTTTTTCTCAAAGTACTACAGCTGCTTGTCAACTTCTGCCATTTGCAGACCAGCAGAGCTGTTGTTACTCTGGATCAGTGCATCCTTATACTGAAGAATCACACAGGTCATCAGAGTGCATCTCAGAAAGTCTCTCTCTAGCTTTTCCTTAGCTGTTGTGGATTCCTCAATCTTTTTTTAATTAAATTTTTATTTTTTTACATTAATTATATTTTATTTTTGCTTTGTATCCCAGCTGTAACCCACCTTGTTCTCTCCCAATCCTACTCTCCCTCCCTCATCTCCTCCCATGCCCCTCTCCAAGTCCACTGATAGGGGAGGACCTCCTCACCTTTCATCTGACCCTAGCTTATCAGGTCTCATCAGGACTGTCTGCAATGTCCTTCTCTGTGGCCTGGCAAGTCTGCTCCTCCCTTGGGGGTGGGGAGTCAAAAAGTCAGCCATTGAGTTCATGTCAGAAACAGTCTCTGTTCCCCTTACTAGGGAACCCACTTGGATACTGAGCTGCCATGGGCTACATCTAAGCCAGGCTTCTAGATAGTCCTGAGTGAGGTATCCCAGAAGCAGAAAGACACACATGGTATATACTCACTTATAAGTGGTTACTAGACCTGTAATATAGGATAAACAAACTAAAATCTCTAGATGTAAAGAAGCTGAACAAAAAGGAGGATCCTGGCTAAGATGATCAACCCTCACTTAGAAAGACAAACAGGATGGACATTGGAAGTAGGAGAAAACAAGAAACAGGACAGGAGCCTACCACAGAGGGCCTCTGAAAGACTCTACCCAGCAGTGTATCCAAGCAGATGCTGAAGCCTATAACCAAACTTTGGGCAGAGTGAAGGGAATCTTATGGAAGAAGGGGGAGTTAGTAAAACTTGGAGAGGACAGGAGCTCCACAAGGAGAGCAACAGTAGATTTAAATCTTAGGATAAGAAAGACCTTTAGTGCCTACTTTATTATTTAACTATTTGTTTGGATTTCCTCTCATTATTCATAGTTGTAAATTCTGTATGTTTTCTTTACCATTTTACCTAATTTACATCACTTTATCTTCTGTACATAGGGAGTCCTTACTTTGCATAGCTGTTCTGTATATGATGACTCAAAGTTTGTATTGTTTGAACTTGGCTCTTTTGTGCCTCTAAGTTTTGGTGGTTTTATCTAAGGGCAGCTTCTTTCTATGGTACTTTTTTTTTTCCATCTAAAGTCAGAATTTATCATTCAGTCTCTAGTATGGAAAGTTCCATCAAGGTAGACTTTAGTGAAGTTTTGGTTTCTTAAAAAATCCAGTCATGTTATGTAAACAGGTTTTTGTTTTACTCCCAAGTGTGGGATATGGAGCTGCTTTTAGTTCATCTGCAGCTGACAATTGTGGCTGTTGGAGGGGTGTGGTCTTTGCCAACTGGTGATAGCTTTGGTCAGGTCAGAGAGGGGCGTGGTCTTTACCAGCTGGAGATAGTTTAATTCTGAGGACTCAGAGAGGAAGAGGTCGCTTCAAGGAAATGGTCTCCAAGAGAGAATACTTCAAGAAATCTTTGAAAAGGCTTTGAGGAGATGGTCAAAGGAGGAAGAAAACTGCTTCTTTGCTGTTTTTCTGTTCATCTGGACTGCTGGATATCCTGACCACTGAAGCTGGTATTGCCCCAAAGAACTTGATGACCCTAACCAGCTGGAAATAGTCTAAAGAGGTCCATTACCCTATCCCTTTTAACCTGCTTTCTCTCCTATTTTGCGTAGGGGGTTGGAAGGGAGCGAGAGGCATAAGAATCCATTAAATTAGATTTAAAAAATAGTTCCTGCTGTAGACTATCCATGTACACATGCACACACACACACACACACACACAGAGAGAGAGAGAGAGATCTTTAACTGGGAACATTTGTTGGGGGGTGGTGATCATTGTGCTGGTGTGGAGCTTCATGGGTGGAAGACTCGTACCCTACTGGTGACAAGAGTTCAGATATGCACAGAGAATGGCCTGTTTCGTTCCAGAATCTTGGAGAAATATTGGAAGGGAATTACAATGCATTAATCTCACAAGCGGGATTCTTTGTAGCCTCTGAGCTCTGAAAAATAGAGGACAACTTGCAAGACTATGCTCTCTTCTTCCACTATGTGAGGCAGAATCGTTATAGTCCAGTCACCAGCCATCTCCCGGAGCCACGTCGTTGGCCCAGATTCCTTTTTCTAGGTAGGCTACACCCCTGGTAAGAGGCTGTTTACACCTCTCACTGTGGAGGCGGTGGACTATTACAAGCCATTCCAGTTCCATCTCTGCTTTATCAAGTGCCTCTCAGGAGATTTGTATTAACCCCTTAGAATTTCATTTTCTCATATCACTAAAAAATACTAATTGGTGCCAAAAAAAGGAGAATTAGCCTTTCCCAGAGATGAGCCTCCTTACTGGTTGTACAAGGCAGAGTGGTCAGCCTTGACACCATATACACACAAAACAACAACAAAAGAATTCAGCAGGTTTTATTATGAAGCATCTCCTGTCTCAATGCTGTGTAAAAATTGTTCTCCATCATCTTATGATTGGTTAATGAATAGCTGAACAGACAATACCTGGGCAGGAGAATTAAGGCAGGATGTCTGATCTCAGTGAGATGAACTCAGTTGTGAACTAGAGAGAAAGGTGGAGTCACCATCAGAACATGGAGGAAGAAGAAGGTACAGAGCAAGACTAAGATGGCAGGTAACAGGTTGTGTGGTTGGAAATAGGTCAGGGCACTGTTACAAAAGCTGTTTATCTTCCCAGCTACAGTGCCTGAAACTTTTAATAAATATAAAGGTCTCTGTGTCATTATTCAGGAGGCAGGGCAAGTATAGAAAAAAAAAAACCTTGAATTTTACATTTGGTGCTCAAAGTGGGGCACAGAATCCAAGCTTAAGGTCTGAGGGAAGTCTCAAAGATGGGACAAACAGTGGCTAAATCCAGTCTGCGTAACTCATTGAAAGGCATGGCTGCTTATCAGCTCCCACAGAATAGTAAGGTTTGGCTACTCTGTGAGCTCCAGTCCATAGCCAGGACAGGTGGTGGCATGCTATGACCTGGACTGAGAGGTGCCAGGAGGCTGGCTTTGTGGTGGCCCAAACCGGCCATCAATGTGTATGTCCAGCTGTCAATGCCTTTAGCGGGTCCTGCCCAGCACCCACCCAAGGGATACAGAAGCTGACCAGGCTAAGTCCTGCTGCTCACATGCTGAGGACCACGGTAAAAACTTCTAGGATCCTGCAGTCCCTAAAGTCTGGCAGAAAGAGGTATTATCTAAGGGGGGTGGAGCTAACAGTCTGAACTGGCAGAGAGACTTGGCTGATGTCAGCTACAGACATGTGGAGATGGTGGAAAAGCTGAAAAGTCATGAGACTTGGTAAGATACTTGGGAATTCCTTATAAAAGAGAGTTAAGTATACTTACAAAGAATAAGACAAATAAAAATGCAAAACACAGCGATAGAGAGCATTTGGATTCTGTATAATTCTCAACATAGAAATAATATGTTCAGTAATAATTGTAATTTTATATATTCTTTTAAAGAAAGACCAGGATAAAACAGACTTAAATTTTAAAAAAAGGGATAAAAAAATCCATGCTAAGTTGCAAACCATAGAACAAATATTAGACAGTTATTTAAATCAGAATAGAGAATCTTGAGAAAACACCAATCTGGAACCTACAGTAATAGCAAAAAGGTAGTTCCAGATGAGGAAAATCCACAAAGGCTTGAGGAATTAGAATGGCAATCTATAGAGTTGAAATATGCTGAGTTAAGAATACAGATTCTGTTTAATGACGCTACATTAGAGCAGTGTCATACAATAGATAATGTGTTTCATTTTGCAGAGTTTGAAGAATGAAAGTATGTACATATGTTAATGCACCATTCAATTAATTCATACTAAAAATGTCAAAGTGCTCTTGCCTTGAGTTTTGGAAGGGCTGGTTCTGAGACTGCACATTCATTAGAGGTGGTGGCTATCTTGGAGGTGCCTTTACAGCTTAAAGCTGATGATGCTCTGGTAGATGTATATTCATTATACAGCAAAATGCAACAGTGTTTTAGACATTATGGCAAAGAACATACTACACATATATTTTACAATCCTACAGGACAAACAATTGTGGAAAATCTAACCATACCTTCAAAAATATGCTCATAATGTTGAAGGGCGATATGGGATCTCCCAGAGATAGATTAAATGATACTTTATTGATGTTATTTTTTTTAAATGTCAACGAGACAAGCTCATGAAAAATACTGCATTTTAGAAAGGGCTGATGAATTAGATCAGCCTATATAGGTGATAACCTCAGAATGAAAATCAAGTTGCATGGGGAAGAGGATGTGCTTTTGTCTCAACAGAAAGCAATGGATTCCATCAAAACTAATAAAGATTAGATTTGACCAGAGAAGACCATCTGAAAAGCTTGGCTGCAGAAAGAAAGGAAGACACCAAGAAGAACAACAAAACAAGTTAACAAATATTCTTATCTCTCTACTTGGAAACAACTCAGAAACTGGCTGAGACACTAAATTGTTTCTGCATAGCAAACAAGATACAGAGTCCCCAGGATTTATCATGCTATTCTTTCAGATGTCATGGATGAAGATTTATATTATAGTTTGGTTATACAGTCCAAATATACTCATAAAGTTTGATGCCTTTCACCTGTTCAAGCAAAGAGCAGAGAATCATCATTAGCTGACTTATGTACACTGCACATTCTGTACATGTCTTAATGTAGAAATGTATATTGCCGTTAAAAGCTGTATGTTTATAGAACAAAAGGACCAGATATCAAAGAAGACAAGACAAGTATCCCAGATGATCCAACCACACAGACTGCCTCATCAGCTGTTTCCTCAAAAATCTGCCTTCAGAACAACTTGAGGACAGCTAGCTGAAATGGTCCATTCTCACAGATTGTTCCAGCTGGGGCTTCAGTTAAGCCCTGCACTTTCCCATCACACAGAAACTGAACAGCAAATATTATAGTGAGCTTTCTTAGGACATGGCATTTATCCCAATTTTCTTAGGGTCTCCAAAAGAGAATGTTGTCCCCAGACAGAAGAAAGCAATTTTAAGTGAATGACACCCCATTCCCAAGAGGTGGGGTGGGTGATTTTTGTTTTATATGTGAGTGATGGATGTTTATTATCATTTAGAGGGATGGTCACTAATTGTTAGTGGTCTTGGTCAGGGAGGGAACAAATTTAAGATTCGGGGATCTCTTGTTATCTTTCTTTTTCTTTCCTATATCCTTTTTGTCTCTTATTAGTGTAAGGGTGAAAAGGGGGGAAAGGATAAAAAAGAGGGGGGAATACAGAAATAATAGGATAAAAGGGAAGATTATTTACTCTAATTTTAAACTAAAGACTAACTACTAGTCCCAAATATTTTACATTGATATGGATCTATGTATACCGATACAAATTTAAGGTTATTTTGCTACAACATACTGTATATATGTTTCAACTTTTGTTTTAAGTATTGTACCTATGCAAACTCATTGCTTAGGATTTAAGAAAATGTTTCAGAATCTAATAAGATATATATTGGTTGCTAAATGCAAGTGATGATAGAAAGTTTTCAGTACAAAACTGTGATAGGATAGACAATAGAATATTTTCTTCAAGGTTGCCAAATACAAATAGATTAGACATTGTGAATGTAATTGTTACCTGATAGTTTTCAAAATTGTTCTTATTGTATATAGTTTATTAATGTAAAAGAAAAAGCCTTTTATTGGACTAAAAGAGGGAGATGTTGGAGAATGTTTTTGTGCATTCAATTTTGTGTATTCAAGTGCTGATTTCTGTACCCACAAATCTGGTTGCAGTTGGCATTGGCATTATTATGAAGCATCTCCTGTCTCAATGTTGTGTAAAAATTGTTTTCCATCTCCCTAAGATTGGTTAATAAAGAGCTGAATAGACAATAGTTGGGCAGGAGAGTTAAGTGAGAGGGGCCTCAGGTGTGAGCCAGAGTGAGAGGTGGAATCACCATCAAAATACAGATTCGTAGAAACAGGTGCCAGAGCGAGACTAAAATGGCAGGTAACAGGCCACATGGTGGGAAGTAGGTCAGGCCAGTGTTAGAATAGTTGAATATCTGCCCACGTATAGTACCTGAAGCTTTTAATAAATATAAGGTCTCTGTGTCATTATTTGGGACCCAGGGCCGGCATAGAAAAAAACCTTGCATTTTACAGGTGCTCATCCCTGGAAGAAACTAATTTTCACTCTATCATATATAAAAGTCTTTTGGCTCTTAGAATCTTTTTGCTCCCTCTTACAAAGTTTTTTGAACCCTATGTGAAAGGGTTTAATTTCAGTTTGGGTTAGGCACTACACTGTCACTTAGTCTCTGTCTTTTAACCAGTTGTTGATTGCTGCAAAAGTCCCAGTCCACTGAGACAGGAAACTTCTTCGATGAGGGCTGAGAATTACTGTTATTTGTGGGTATAAGGATACGTACTTAGAATATAGTTAAACTTATACTGGTTTAGGAAAATGGCACTAGTAAGTTTTCTTCTCAGGTCTCAGACAGTTAGTTGACTAGAGGCTTACAGAACCAGATATGAATTCTCTCATATTGGCTGGAACTTAAGCTCAGTTGTACAACTGTTGGTAGCTCCAAGACAGAGGTGCCACAATTACAACACTGTGAATACCTTCTCATTTTCATCATACTTGTGGTTTGTTGGCTCTACTCATAGAATCATAGATTATTCGCTTCCTTTGGCAACTCACAACAGAAGAAGTAAGTTCCAGGTTTTCATGGATGCTGTAAGAGCCATGGAAGAACCATAGAGATTCTGTTTTTTTTTAAAGCGAATCAGACCTGAAGACACCTGCTAGGGCCCACAGAAACAAAAACAAGGCACATAAATAAGCAGAAGGAATGTTGTTATATTATAATTGTTATAATTAACTTATGTTATCTTTGTGACACTCAGACTGCTTATGTACTGAAATCAGTTGTCTAAGGTGAATCACAGTGAGGTTTATTTCCTGCTTGCTACAAAAGGGTTAATTCGTTGATTGTCTTTTCTTCAGTGGTCATTCAACTCATTATGTGCAAATTAATCGTTCAGAAACCCAGAGAACCAAAGAGGCAACTGGGGATCCCTTAACATCATAATGATGAACTTTGGTTTACTGACCCAGGAGTAGTCATGAACTGTGTTGTTCTCATGCAGCAAGTCTTGATGTCTACTTTTCCAACATGGTAATTTCCTGTCATTTTCTGTAAGGCTGGAGTTGCTGTCTGATAGATTTTTAAAGCTTCTGCAGGCATGTCCAGCATCTTAAATCTAACTTGGCGGAAAATGTTAAAAGCAACTTGGAAAGTCAACAACGTTGGTAGGCATTTAAAGTACTCTATAACCACAGTGCATATATGATATCATTGCATTTTTCTTTAACTAGATTAAGGGATCCATTAATATAGACTGTACAGATATGATCTATGAGCGCTGGCCTGTTGTAATTGTGATGTGGCCTCTCTTTTCAATCATTTAATTCATTGTCTGGACTCAGATTTAGAATCCCACCCAGTGGCTGTGCCATAGGCTAGAGGTGTGTTAATGTCTTTTGAACCAAGAAAGGTCATATCTAAGTCAGAGGCACACAGTTCATTGTGAGAAATACCTTTTGTAGAAATGTGAAAGGCAGTATTTGCTAAATAGGAAGCAACTTTTCTTCAATCAAGAAAACCAAGGAGACAAATATTGCTCTTCAAGGCTAGAATCAGGCAAGAAAGATGCTTGTGAGGCCAAAAGGACATCATTGCTATTTCTCAAATGCTCCCATTGCTCTGATTCTGCATGTTGACTAGCCCATTGCTGGGTATAAAGAATTCTGGTTCTTTCTGCCTTTACTCTCTGATAAATAATAAGCACACTTTTCTATCATTTGTATAGAGTGAGACTGGACAAATACTCATCTCCAGAGGTCAAAAATCAACTTGAAATGACTGCCACCATCTTGAGCCAAAATACACATGATTGCTTCAGGATGGCTTGGTTAGTTTTCTCTCCCTATTTCCCAGGATATATAATAAGCAAATCCAAGAGAATGAAATGTGGTACTTTGTACCTGACATTTTTAATATTAGCTTAATGCACAATAGATTCCATCTTGGATAAAGATGTTTTTATACTGACAACCTGTAATTGAAAGTGAAAGTCATACCTGGTCTTCTTGTTACCCAAGAAGGGGTTGTATCAGTATGTCCCCAATATACTGTATTTTATGATACTAGATCTTTCTTCTCCTTTTAGCTTCATGCTTCCTTGGACCAGATTTTCTGCACTGAGAGTATTCTAGAACACCAGTCTTTGTCATTAGCTGTGGAGGGCTTCAGTTGCTCTAAAATGACTTGGTAAATCCTCAGTTAACTATTATGGCTTTATAGGACTGGAGAGATGACTCAATGGTGAAGAGGACTTGTTGCTTTTGCAGAAAACCTGGGTTCGTCTCTCAGCACCCACATGGTATCTAACAACCATCTGCGGCTCTAGTTCCAATGGATCCAGCACCCTTTTATGGCCTCTGAATGTGCTGCATGTGTGTGGTACATAGACATACATGCAGGCAAAACACACGTACACACAAAATAAAAATAATTATCGACGTATTTTATAGCATCGCTTCATACATCAGTAGCTTATGAAGGGTAAAAGAAGCCAGTCAAAAACAGAAGCAAGATAGAGATGGCTATTTTAGGTGTGTACTCTGGGAAGCTCATTAAACAAACAGATGTATTTGCCATTTTTGTGGTTTTCAGCTCAAAATGAGGCAAATCACTAGTTAAAAATCTGTCATTTTCTCACCATTGTTATACAGATATAATCATTGATTCATCCTAAGAAGAATAGAAAAATTATGTCCAGAAGCAATCACATATGAATACTGTGAGGACAGGATGAACAAGTCTAATATTTGAATATGTGATGAAGTAAAGTAGGAGATATAGGAATTCAGATATATATATCTGAGAAATTACCCGACTTCAGCTAGTATATTAATCTCCCATTTTTTTATAATCCATAAAAGCACACACAGCATATGGTAATGTGTGAAGATTTTTTTAAACCTATTTATGTGTCTAAGTTCACATCAGATGCATCTTCTTTTGTGAATTATATAATGACACTAAAATATGGGGTCATTTAAGGATTTGCCGAACATGGAGAAAGAAATATATTTGCAGTTTTCACATTAGGATACAATTATGCTGTGGGAAATACCATTGCCTAAATACATCTTGAAAATGCACTTCTGAGAGGCAATGAATAGCACACAAATTCTGATTTCTTCTAAGTCATCTTGAGAAACAGGCCATAGACAAATGAGCTGAGCTTTAATAAGTGTGAATTAGGAGCACATGCCACAGTTTGAAGAGTGCCTGCCTGAAATGCAGAGAAAGCTCAGCGATAGAGGAGCTCCGGTGATGGTGCGGATCTGTACTCCGTAGTGCTGACGGGCCTCATGAGCATGTAGTCAATTCCCCATTTGTAGAGAAGCCAGTTTAGCATGGAAGTAACTTGGCTCAAATCACCCAGCAAGCTGGTCACCTCACCCACTCTGCCTTGCTCCTCACCTCACTTTTCAGCCGTCTGGTTGAACCTCACAGAAGCAAGGCTCAGAAATAAAGCAGAATTTCCATGCATACATTTTATTTTATTTTATTTTCCTTTCCTTTCCTTTCTTTTTTTATTTTTGAACAGTCTCATTGTCTATTTGACATTGGTCAAATAGATTCCTGATTCTCCTAGCTCCACCCCCACCCACAAGGAATACAGGATAAATTTTCTTGCTGCTTGCTAAGCTGTGTTAGCAAACTATTCTACTAAAAAATGATGACATGAAAATGAGCAGTAATATTTAAAGGTTTCAAATGCTCATCTTTATCTATGCCCTTGCCGTAGAAATTTTTATTTGCAAATACCAATAAGAAGATACAGAAATGAAGTTGGAAGGAGATGATTGGGCCAGGGTTGGTAGGAGAGAAAAGAATGTCAGACTGAAGTAGAAGATCACAGATTTCAAATCACCAACAAAATGCCTATGAATCTGAAAAGTAGTAACTACCCTAGGCCCCCTTTGTCTAGAGAATGAAGAGGTTCGCTTAGTTAACTTCCAAGATTATGATCACATAACTGGTCACGAACTGGTTCTGCATGCAGCTTTCTGAAAGTACAGGTAAGTATTCGCCACAGAGCTACATCTCAACTCTGTGGGTCTTGGCTGAGCATGTTGCTGCTCTGTATACGCAGCTCAGAAACACTGGTCTATATTCAGGTGGAGACAAAGCCTTCCTGGGTGCCAGTCAGTACATCCGCTGACTTGGAATTACATTCCACTATTGACTGGTGGCAGTTAACAAGAAAGATTCAGAGTGAAAGTTTCAGTGACCACAAATCATGTGCCGAACAGAACCCCGGCATCAAGGTCAGTACAGAATGGTGGTTAATGGCGTGTAGGTAGCCTTGTCTTTAGATCTCAGCTCTATAGTTTTGGCTCAGGGCTTTCCCCACACGCTCTTCTAATCTAGGAATCTTTTCCTCTGCATTCAATAAAACCTCTTTTGCTTCAGGTTTGTCTCAAACACTGTGTAGTTTACAGAAACTTTCTCTGGTTGTAGTGATGATGATATAAATCTACATATTCTTCTGCATAATATTTTCTCACGGTCACTCACTGAACTGTGTATTCTGTGTTCTGTCTGTGAGTCTTCTCCCTAGCTCGTGCTAGTGGGGACATTGGTTAATGTTGTCCTCGCTTCTAATTCTTGCCTGTCTTATTACCCAAGACCTAAAACAAGATTCCACACATTATAACTGCCCCCAAAATGTTTGTTGGACAGGTCTATGCCGAGAGGAATAGTCTCAGGAATGGCTTTACCTTCTCCTTCTGGGAAAAGTGATGATGAGTGAAGATGGGTGAGTCATTTCCCGTGTGCTAAGGAAGCTTTTACCTTGTGCGCATCCCATTTGCTATAAATTATTTTAAAGAAATCATAGCCAGATTGTCCTCTGAAACATACCATGATTTTACACACATCTACCCTGTGTTTAATTTTATGGCTTCCACTTTGAAAATGAGGCGGCAGAGGTGAGGCACCGTAACATCTCCACAGGAGTCAGCGTTCTGTATCTGAATGCTGAGGGTCTTACTAACAACCACAGGCATGAACTTGGGAAAGACTTTGATGTGAATTAATGGAAATGGTACAAATTTAAAACGTGTCGAATGCGAGTGTGAATGCAGTTACAAGCGTGGGCACAGTCAGTTTCAGCGACTGCTCGGACCACTCACGTACCAATTGCTCCAGCCCCAGTGGCTTCAGGGATTTTCTATGTCTAGCATCGTTAATGTGCCTTTCGAAGCTTTGCCCTAGCATGTGAGTACTGGCGGGGATAAAAACGCCGTGGTGTGGTGGACAGCAGTGCAGGAGAGGGCCACAGTGTCACACATGACAGACTCATTCTCAGGAGTGTGGCTCGTGCAGGTGTTTAATGGTATAAGATGAAGTATTTGGGGGATGGAATTTTTTTTTTTTTCAGACCTGCGCTTTCTTCCTTATTCAATGTTACAGACACGAGAAACAGACGAATAACGAGGGGAGTTCTTTACATAAGCATTTACATCAGTGAAAAGGTTAACGATAACGTTTTTGCTCTCTTTTCAGCTCCCCTCACCCCATCACACCGAATCCACACACACACACCCATCACACGCACCCGGGCTCCTCACCCCAGGACTCAGATGATCAATGCTCAGCTGGGTCTTGCTCTAGCCGAAGTCACAAGTGAGTTCTAACAAACCCCACTAAAGCAGCCTCCTATCGCATGCTCCTCGGGACAGGATGAGCACATCCACTGAAAATCGTGTTTTCTTTGCATCCTAACTGAAACAGCATTAAAGGGGGAAATGGGAATTCAGCGCTGCCAGCTACTCTATCTCTCCCATCAGTTCCCCGGTAGGGCCTGGTAGGGACCTGCCGAGCCTCTGGATAAATTGTATTTTCCAAGGGTTAATTAAGCTGTCTTGAGCTTCTGCATGAAGAGGAACAAACTGGCACTTGCAGGGCTTTCTGAAACCTGCTGTCGACATTACAGTCCCTGCTGCTTTTAGCTGTATCGATCCGATGCCTGACCTGTGAAATCCTTGATGGCTGCTAACACTAGAAGCTTACTGGAGCTTTCCAAGGGAGCTCGGGACAGCGTGTGTAGTCAGGTACAATTACCTATCCCTCCAGGAAAGCCAATTAGTTCACAAAGAGCTGGAGCAGAACAAATGTTTTGTATGTGATTTAGAATCCTAAAAAAAGAAAGGGGGAAAAGAGGAGGCGAAGGCTTTGTTCTGTTGGATTCTTTTGTTCCTAATTTTATGATTATTGTTCAACTCACGGTGGTCCTCACATTTTCTCACATGTTTCAGAAAGAAGTATGAGAGCAGAATAAACCAGGCCTACTGTCTTCTCTTTAAGCTATGAAAATTGCCTTGTACTTTTAGAGATCTAGTTTCCAGACTAATTGTGTGAACTGAAAGGTAGAAAAACTCAAGTTTGTTCTACTTTCTACATTTGAGATGAACTTTCTCTAAATGAGACAATAAGCTTCAATCATCATGAGAAACAGAAACAAAAACAAAACCAAGGCAAGCGATAATTCCTGTTAGTACTGACTTTGTAGGTAAAATGTAGGAGTGAGAGATTCCCAAAGAGGTTCCTGGGTAGACATTTGCTCCATGGACCTAAGCAAGTGTGTACATTAGCATTGATGCTCCTCGGACTTTATTGATTGCTTTCTAAACAAAAGTGCTGTCCTTAGAATACAAGATGCTAAAACCGATGAACATTTCCTGTCCCATGTCAAACCCTGCTTAACTATCAGAGCTGTTAATGCTCCTGGGTTAGCCCCATCCTTGACCTGTGTCCTTTGTGACCAGTGACCTTCATTTGTGAGCTAGCTGTACAATGTGGTCTGTCCTTTTAATTTTTCTTTCTTCATTTGAATACTCAGTCAAGTAGGGATCAATAGTTATCTTTTGAAACACAATGTAGTGCTAGAGTTAACTAAAATGGAATTTAATGCACTCTAATGTTACAAAACTGGCAAAAATGAGAAAAATGAAAAGCAGTTATAATAGAAAAATATAATCTCAAATCTTTTGGCAAAGTCAAATCATTTGATTTTATACATTGATACATATATATGTAATATATCTCAAACAGCAGTACACACGCACGCATACACGCACACATACAAATAGCTATCAAATAAACTTGGATCAGGAGTTTAACGTAAAAAGAGAGAGAGGGAGGGAGGTGCAGGTCAGATGCTTGTCATGGAAGATTTTGTTCCAAGCTTAGAGGAAACTAATGTAGACATTTGATTCCTATTCTTAAAAGAAGTAAAGACTGACAAGGTTTCATTTTACTATAGAAATAGTAATTTGAAGTAAAATGGTTTCCTGGCTAAGTTAGAAGTCCCAAACCAGTAAAGTTAAAAACAAAACAAAACAAAACAAAAACATAAAATGCCATCAGTTGTCTTTTGCCACAGTTGCTTCTTATAAAATGTGATTTTATGGTATTACAGGGAGATAATTGCACAAAGTAACGTGTGGGCTTTTTATGGGCTTTCAGAGGGACTTGGTTTGCTAAACATGGGGTGAGGTAGGGTTGGGTGGGACCTGGGTGCATGTTCGTGTCTGTTGGGTCTGATATCTGTGTGATGCAGTCCATGGCAATGACCGTAGATCCTTGCTCTGACTTCTTCACGAGGTGTTACTGCGTGAAATGAGAGAGGAGCAAGCTCGTTCTTTCATTTGTGTGTTGGTAAAATGGGTTGGGGACTTGGCAGTAATATCAGTGTGCTGTTTCAATGCTTTTCTCTCCCTGTATTAATGTCAAGTGGTGTCAAGACAACTCCAGTGGGGTATTGGAAAGGAATTGGTAACAATTGTCAGCACTAGGCAGGCCTAGCATACATAATATTGGAACTGAATGATTCAGGGTTAAATTCAGCACTTCATTTGGTAAGAGGCGTACAGATAGTCCATTTTATTTGTATTCAAATCTCTCTCCCTTCTTCTCACCACCTTTCCATCTCTGTCTATCTATCTATCTGTCTGTGTGTGTGTGTGTGTGTGTGTGTGTGTGTGTGTGTGTGTGTCTATGTTTTGTTGATAGTTATGGTGAGAATATTGTTCAGAACATGAATTCTAAGCTAGGAGTTTAATTTCTCCAGAGTCTCTACTTCGCTCATTGATCATGGTGTTGCCTCTCTAGGTGATTTTCACAGTTATACATTGTGCGTTGAGAATGAAAATCTTCCACTATTATTAGAAAGGCAACCCAAATTTGGTGTCAGCATTATGATCCTGAAATATGAACTGCATTTTATTTATTTTTTAAAATATGTCTTCTCACAAAACTAAAACAATTTCAAAAGAATCATTGAAAATTCTACAGACAATTTTTCTTCAAAGCCATTCCTTGGAAGAGATGGTAGAGATTCAGTGTACCTCCTTGATTTACCTATTGTTCTCCTGCATGCAGTATCGCTGCCATTTACCTCAGTCACTGAGAACTCTTCAAAGTTAAAGCTCATTAATAAATTTGACAGTTCTCCTACCTTTTCATTGTTTGCTTTCCGCAAGTCTTCTGCTCAAGAGAGAGAGAGAGAGAGAGACAGAGAGAGAGAATTCCTAGGGATTCAACTTAAAATATTTCAGTCTATTTAATAGAATGATTTCTGTAAATCCCAAGAGAACCTAGAACTGGATACAGAGAACATTTTATGCAGGCAAGATTATATGCTATCATTTAATTTTTGAAGTAACTGTGTCCAAAATACAGAAAAAAAAGAGCAAATGCTTTAAAACTGCACCTTTATAAAGTAGTGAATGGGCTGAACCTAGGATCTGTTCTGAGCACTTCATTTCTATATAATTTAGAATCTTCTTAGAAATATTGGTACTTATGTTTCTTCTATACTGAGTCTATACTTTGCCAGTAAGTAGAACTACCTATGTTTCTTCTAACAAAGATTTCAAGGAAGAAAAAGAATGTGTTTCCCAAATTTGATATATTCAGATAGTTAGATGACAAAGTGAGTAAGGGAGACACAAATAAGGAAAATTATAAAAGAATTAAAGAATTGGCTAGAGAATTGTACTTATTTATGTCCGAACATTTACTGCTCATTGTCTGTTGGGGTTTCCTCAAAGGAAACACAGTGCAAGAAGAAGGCGAATTATAGAGCAACGCCTCTAGTGTTGGAGTTCACAGGTTTTATGTATGTATTGCTACCCATTGAAAGAGAAATATAAACAGTGGAAACATGAAATTCTTAGTTTCTGTACTAATATAAGTTCATCTTTCTAGAAAATGTCCCCTTCTTTATAAAACTTATTTGTAATGTCTAATACCATCCATTCAAAGGAGAACAACTCACCCAAAGAACATCTTTTGTCTTGGAAATTTTTTCTTCTGACTTTATTTCACTACAGATGCTAATTATTCTGGATGTTTGCTAGCTAATAAGAAGTCATAGCTGATTTCCAAAATGGTTGTACAAGTTTGTACTCCCACCAGCAATGGAGGAGGGTTCCCCCTTCTCCACATTCTCACCAGCATGTGCTGTCACTTGAGTTTTTGATCTTAGTCAGTATAATGGGTATAACATGGACTCTGAGTCGTTTTGATTTGCATTTCCCTGATGACTAAGGATGTTGAACACTTCTTTCAGTGTTTCTCTACCACTTGATATTCCTCTGTTGAGAATTCTCTGTTCAGCTTGTACCCCATTTTTTAATTGGATTGTTTGGTTTGTCAGTGTTTCATTTATTGAGTTCTTTATATCTTTTGGATATTAGCCCTCTGTCAGATATAGGGTAGGTGAAAATCTTTTCCTAGTCTGTAGGCTGTTGTTTTGTTCTGTTGACAGTGTCCTTTGCTTTACAGAAGCTTTTCAGTTTTATGAAGTTCTATTTATTAGTCGTTGATCTTAGAGCCTGAGCGGTTGGTGTTCTGTTCAGGAAGTTGTCTCCTTGAACTCCAATGTGTTCAAGGCTCTTCCCCACTGGAGGGGTCAGGAGCTCCACAAGGAGACCAACATAGCCAATAAATCTGAGCCCAGGAAGCCTTCAGCAAATGATGCACCAACCAAGGACCATGCATGGAGAAGACCTAGACCCCTGCTCAGATGTCTCTCATAGGCAGCTCAGTCTCCATGGGGGTCTCCTAGTAAGGGGAGTAGAGGTTATCTTTGATGTAGACTCAGTTGCCTGCTCTTTGATCACTTCCCCTGGTGGGGTGGCCTTGCCAGGCACAGAGGAAGAGGATGCAGGCAGCCCTGATGAGAGTTGGCAGGCTAAGGTGAATGGTAGGGAAGAGGGACTCCCCTTTTTTGTGGTCGGGGGGGTATATGGGATAAAGGAGGGAAGATGGGAATGGCAGGAGACAAGGAAGGGGGCTACACTTGGGATAAAAAATTAACAAATTTAAATAAATAAATGTATTTAAAAGTCACAGTTGCACTTCAATTGCTCTTCCATGTATCTGTTATTTATTTACAAGGCACTATCTTTTATTAGTTATTTTTTTATAGACAAGGTCATCTAGGCTGGCTGAGAACTCATGAACAGATGTGTACTATACCTGAATTGAAATTGTGTATGTATGTGAGTACATTTTGTATAAGTGCATATGTATGTGTGTGTGCATGCTCACGTGCATGCATACCCTAGCACACATAAAGGCCAGAGGTTAACACTTACTGCTCTCCACATAGTTGTTTTAAGACAGGATCTCTCCTTGAGATCACCAAATTAGCTAAACTTCCCAGCCGTCAAGCCCTTTGGAAACTCTTGCTGAGATTATAGACATGTTTTTCTGGGCTTAACTTTTTTACTTGGATGTTGGGGAATACAGACTCAGATCATCAAGCTTGCCTAGCAAGCATTTGGCTGACTAAGCCTCTTTAATCAGTCCCTGTACTGACTTTTCATTGTGCTATTTTACACAAAGAATGGTATTCCCAGCTCAGACAGTATGATAAGATGGATCTGTATCCCTGTAAGGTTGCAAATGGCTGGAGCTGAGAAGTCTCCTCTTAAGATGCAGAAAGTTCATCTCAGTGTTGCAGAGATGTTACCTGTGTTGTATTATAGCTGGCCTTTGTTGCTTACCTCTGCTTGCTTGCTTATCTGTCTATCCATCCATCCATCCATCTATCTATCTATCTATCTATCTATCTATCTATCCATCTATTTATTTTCAGTATCGGAGATTGAATCCAGGGCCTTGGGCATAGGAGGCAAATACTATGAAGCCACTTCCTCAGCTCTGGCTGGTTGTCTTTCAGTTCATTTTAGATACAGCTTGAGCTGTGAACTTAACATTTAAAATGAAAATTTAACTTAGGAAATAAATTGATGGTAATGATTATGATTCATTAGAATTCTGTTTCTACTGAATATAGTAAGATCAATTAACACAATAATGGAAATATGTCTGTATATAAAAGTTAATAGTTTTGTTAATTTTTTTGAAAACAGAAATACATTAGTTGTCCTCAAATATTTAAGGTAGACAAATTATAATATAGATGTAAAAATATATGTGGAGCTGGCATGCCAACCTCATGCCTAGCTCTTCAAATGACAGAAATAAAGACATGTCATAGAAATATTTTGCTACAGTTGTGTTGTTACTACCTTTGATTATTTTGGACATGGGGGCACACTAACATTTCTTTAATAATGTACCCCCTTTTTTTTTTACTAGTCAAAAATATTTTAATACAATACATTTTTCTGAGTACTACTGTCACCTACATATACTCAGACATACACAAATCTGAGACATGAAGTTTGTATCCTAATTCCCAGAGTAACTTGCTACTTTTATCTTTGAGCTATTACTAGAAACAATGTGATTTTGGTTATGTCATATTACTATTGCTTTAAGTCACATGCTTTGCTGATGCACAGCACAATGTGTTGCAACTTGTAACTTGAAGTGGTAGACTTTTCTCCTACACAGTGGAAACCATTCCCATTCCTTTGCTGGCTGGGCAGCGAGGCATCTCAGATGTCAGTGTGAGACCTCACGCTTTTTCCCTTTGTTCATCACCTTCATCCTCTTCTTCAAACTTTATAATATTCCTTAAAAAAAAAAAAACCTGCGTGTGAAAATAGCTTCACAGCTTTTACTGTCTTGAAACCTGAGCCTTTGACCTTAACTGTAGCCATATCTCTTATTCACAGTGATCCTCTCCTTGATGTGTCCTATGTTATTTGTGACCACACGGCATCATCTCCTAACCTTTGCTGAGATTTCTTTTTTGTTCTTTCCAGCTTTTGCTAGACTCTTAAGATATTTATTATATTTCTTCTAAAGTATTGTAGGATTTTTTTAATTTCTGGTATGTTGTTTTATACCAAAGATGAGAAGTTTACAAATGGCAGAGTAAAATTAACCCATACTATTAGAGTCTGGGATAGTCAAGAGCAGAAGACCCACATGTGTGCAGCATTCCTGAAGGCCAATTCCTGCGCAGTTCCATGGTGGAGGACATCATATGATGTAACAGATGCTAACTTGGCTCTCTATCTCTTTCTGTGAAGCCACTGCATCCATATGGGTGGGGGTTACCTGATGACTTTATTTAACCCTAAATACCTCCAAAGGTTCCCCTCCACATCCTGACAATACACATGTGAAGACTGTTGCTAGCACACAGATTTTTTTAGGGGATGTTCTCAAACCATGACTTTGCTGTGGTATAGCTGAGAGCACATGGGAGCACTCTGGTTTTATTTATGAGAATTGCATACTTTTTGTCTTATGAACATAGACATGATTGTGTGACTTGATTTGGCCAGACGTGTGAAGAAATCATCTATGGCTTGTGAATGCTGTCATTAGAGACCCTGTAATTACTTCCCCTCTTCTCCTTCTCATTTTTTAGCAACAAGAGAGCCTCCTGGGTCATTTGAGGTGATGACTTATGATGTCAGCGAAACCTCTGTTAGGTTCAAGTCATTGAGGTTTGACTTTGCTTGTTAACACAACATCACCTAGATTCTCTCCCTTGATGTAAGTGACTGTAGTTAGAATTTTAACAAATTGAGAGACATTTCCTGTAAAGGTTCATAAGGTAATCAACATTGGCAGCCTTTTCTCTTTGTAACATTCAACCATTATTATAATTTAAAAAATTTCCACACATTTTCCATGATCAGATAATCTTGTTGAAATCAGATTGAATTTTTCTTTCAGTGTGTTTCTTACTGTTTTACCTTAACTGCTTTATGAATCTTGACTGTTATATTACACTCACCACCATATTATCTTTGTTATCAGTAATTAGTTTAGTATAAGCTTCACGGTGTCTTTATTCATCATGAATTTCGTGTCTTGTGTACCTGCTTTTAAGATTTTAATTTTCACTTTGCTGGAGGACATTCTTGAGAAGCAGAGAGATGGTTGGTGGTGGACTGTCTGAGGACTTCCATTCTTAAGAGTGTCTGCACTATCATATCTGAATTACAGACTCTATGAAGGAGACTATGATTTTAAGTTTTCCTTCAGGAAGTTTGGACAGTGCTTCGTTATGACTTTGTACCTAAGAATAATTCCTTATGTAACATCCTCAGTTTTGGTGGACATTATTGGTATATTTTTCACCACTGTCTTCCATATCTTTTTTCATTGTTTTACATCACTCTGTGGGCCAGTGGTTCTCAACCTTCCTGATTCTGCAACCCTTTAATGTAATTCCTCCACGTTGTGGTGACCCCCAACTGTAAAATTATTTTGCTGCTACTTCAAAGCTGTAATTTTGTGACTGTTATGAATCATAATGTAAATATCTTATATTCAGGATATCTGAAATACAGCCCTCAAAGGAATTGTGACCTAGAAGTTGAGAACTGATGCCATAGGCTGTCTCTATTGATAAATTATCTTTCTAACCTTATAGAAATGTGTTTCTATTATTTCCTCAACTCCTTTATTATATTCCACATATTTACTTCTGAATAGTACTTTGTAAATATTCTCTCTTACCTTTCTTGCGTTAGTTAGCTTTTCACTCTACACTTAAAGAATATTCATTTGACAATTCAGAGTACTATTGCCTTATTAGCATAAATGTGGAATTTAGCCCGCCATGAAATTATTTTTATGTTGTGATAATCATATTTCTGATGTCCAATCTTTTTTGTCTTTATGTCTGCATATGTGTGTTGGGAGACTAGGCATGGGTGTGTATGTGTGCAGGCTTCAGGTCAACACTGGGAATTGTTCCTCTGTCTGCACTCCCTTCTCTCCTCTTTGATAGAGGGTCTCTCAGTAGGTCTGTGGCTCACTGATTGGGTAAACTGGCTGGCTAACAAGCTCCAGAGATCTGCCTGGCTCTGCTTCCCAATGCTGAGATGGTACCACAGCTAGCTTTTTACTTGGCTTCTGGGGATCAAACTTGGGTCCTCATGTTTGTATGACAAGCTCTTTCCCAACTGCTCTCTCTCCCCAGCCCCAGTGATCTTCTTTCATGATTTCACTTTCTTGGTTCCATAGAAAAATGAGCTTTTTTATTTTGTTTGCTGCTTTGGTTCTGCTGTCAGTTAGCTTCTGTCTGTGTTGCGTCTTCAAATATACAGTGGAATTTTGTCTATTTTTTACTCTTACATGTTGGTATTATTTCAGTGAGATTTGAAGAGCTAACACAGATAAATCCATATCATAGGAATTCAAATGCAATCTTTAGTGGATGCTTCACTTTTGCATCATCTTACCTTCTGCCACCTGAAGGAGCTTTTGCAGTCCTCACTCATGCAGTCAAAGGTTACATCATAGGTCTAATCCTGTTAAAAGTTTACTCTGTGCATTGAACAATACTGAGGCAATGGCTTCCTTAAATAGTATAAAATTCCTAGATGATTTGGAAAAATCGGTGTGTTACCTATTATTTCCTGTATAGTCTTGAAGAACTCACTTGAACATCGGAAAATGGGGTGGAGCTGTAGAACCCGAGGCAGTAAGGGGTAAACAAAAGTAGGAACATCCTCTACTTAAGAGTGAATTCTTTTGACGAATCGTGATATTCCAAACACTGACACAAGGGGTGATGGGCTTCCAAGGTGAAGGGAGGAATGAAGGGGCTGAAACAGAGCCTTAGACAGGAAAAACTAGAATCAAAATTGTTTTCCTTCCTTGTGATGATAAAACATTCCTACAAGATCTCCATGAAGATCCTGTCACCTCTCACCAAAAGCAGATGAAAGGGACTGAATTAGTTCATCTTCATTTCTTAATCACAGAGGATAAAATCTTTAATTAGGACACAGTTTCTCCTTTACTTTTATTGCTCTTCCATACACTCTAGTATAAACTTCTTTCTCTGTGGTGTGGCAACACAGGCCGTCCTCATTTCTCACCCTCTTATCAATGTGAGAAACACATTCAGCTTTCCTAGACCACAGAAGCAGTGCGTGGGGAATTGCAGAATCTATAATATGCAGAAAGTACTTTAAAGTTTATAGCTATAGCAATATAGACCTCGATAAAGTATATAAGATAGTTCTGATATCTTTTTAAAATTTTACCAATAATGGTCTTATTTTCCTGGGTAGATCTGACATGATTTTATTTACATTGTGGCTGGAATAATTCATTCCTGAGCTAATGAATCAAGGCGGCAGCTCCAACAACAGAGCCCCAGATAGATGCAGAAACAGTGAGCAAATCTACCACCGAGCAAAGAGGTGACAAACTCTTGAAGGGGGCCAAAGTGAAGAAACGCAACCAACATGAATTTCAGTAAATCAGGTAAGGAATAGAGCAAACTGTTCTCCCCTTAGAAGCCGGTCAAATTCGCATCATAGATGGGGAAATGAGTACACAGTAATTTCAGCTTGTGAAATAAACGGTATAAAAACGTCCTGTTCCTCATTCTCTTCCTCACCTTCTTCGCCTGAGATTTCTAAACTCTGAGATCCTTGAGTATAATTTGTACAAAACAGATGTGGTCATGTGTCACTCTGTCCTCGGTGAAGGCAACAGAATTAGATCATCTGACATTTAATGAGAAGTTCAGAGAATGAAATAACATTAGAATACCAGTGACTTCCAGGTCAAGGTTCAAGCTTTCATTGAAAAGGTGAGAGGGACATGCTGCTACAATAAGCCCCTCTGGGGACCTTCAGTTCTCGGGGGAGAGGTTTGCCCCCAAGTCTGCGACTCACAGAGCAGTGCACCGCTTGACACTGCTCTTCTTTGTTTTTGGATGTTCAGTTTTCTCATCCACAGAGTAAGTAAATGCTCCAGCTCCTGAAGTGCCTGAGATAACACGTATGAGATGACAAGAACTTTACACGTGAAGTCTTACCTTGCTACAATCCCTCTTCTTGGCTACGATATCTACTTTTGTAACAAGAGGTCGATTGTTTAGTCTCTTTTGGTTTTCTGAATGTTTGTTAAATGTTTGTAAAGTCTGGTTTTAATTCCAGCACTCTGGAGGAAAAGGCAGGTGGATCTCTGTGAGTTTGAGGCCAGCCTGGTTTATGCCGTGAGTTTCCAGACCATCAGGTCTATATAGTGAGACCCTTCTAACAAGGGTCTTCTAACAAGGGTCTCACTATAACAAAACACAAAACAAACAAACAAAAAGAATTTGGAAAGAAACTACCTTGAAAAGAATAATATCTAAGATGTTTCCTTGTTTTCCCTTTTGCCCTCTTTCTCCTCTTTTATGTGCAGTACATTTCTCAAACCATTGAAGACCTTTGTGCTTTTTTTCTTCCTTCTAATGGAAGAGTAACTGTTTCCTTTCTCCTACTGGAACCCTCAGTTTCTTCTTCATCCCCCTTTAAAGCACCATCAGAACTTCTTTTAAAAATTTCTCCAAACTTTTCTTCTTTTAATTTTTTCCCTCCAACTATCATCTAAGCCTCTTTTCTCCTCATTAAAGTTCAACTGTGTTGCTTTAAAAAAACACTTCTCTTTGTCATCAACAACTTCTTAAGGCTTCTCCATTTCCCTTCCATGATTCCATTCTTCCACAGCTGTCCTCAGTAAAGCGACCAGCAGGCTCCTTCCTGATAGTTGAGTCTGCTCACCAGCCTCACCCTCTTGCTCTCTTTCTCCTGCAGTTTAGTTCATCAGTTTCCCCACTTTTTGTTGGTTTTCTTTTTGCCCCCACTTATCATCAATGACGCATAATTTCTTTTTTCTCAGACCTTTCAAAATACCCATCTTGAGCCTCTTGTCCTGGCCCTTTCTTTCCTGTTTCCATTAACAGCTATTCCTTTGTGTTCAACAGTGATTTCCTCTGTTTCTTTCTGACCCTCCCTCCTCTGTTTCACCAAGAAAACTTATGGGGGTTTCATTATTACTATGTAGATAATCCCTGTCTTCAATTTTTTTTTTCAGAGAATTTTCTGTCCTGATAACATGTCACCTTATAACAATTCTGACGACATATGAAATCCATCAAATTCAAATACTATATTACAGATGCGCAACTATAGGCCAATCAAAGACAGAAACAAGAGCTGTTCCTGAAATCACACGGTCTCCAGAAAGCATGTACCTCAGGGCTGGTGCAAGTGATAGATTTCTTGGAAGTTTCTGTGCAACTCTAGGAATGAGAGCAAGTCAGAGTCAAAATTCACTGGTCATCCTTTCCTGTTAGCAAGGAATTCTGCACTGCCAGACAATTAGTGCCCACTATGCAAATAATGCACAGTGACAACATGCTGATGAGAATTACTCCACAGTAAGAAGGCAGACTTTCCCAATGCTGGGTCTGTTCTTCTGGGTTTTAGCATTAGAGATTAGACCAAAGACTAATAACATTAAGTTAAAGGTATTTGGCCATGATTAATCAGCTTTGCGCCACATGACGAAATACTGAGATAAAGAGTTTATAAGGTTCATGCTGGCTTCAAGTCTTGGCGTTTTCAGACCATGGGTGAGTGGCCCATTTGCTTCAGGGAAGGTGGCAAGAGACCGTGTCACGAGCGGAGCATGTGACAGGAGTCACAGCTCACTTCAAGGCATCTGGGAACCACCAAAGAAAGAGAAGGAGGAGTAGGGTCAAGGGCATGCCCACAGTGACCTAGTACATTTCCACCATGATCCACTCGGAAGGTTCTACCACATCCCAGGAGTACTTTGGGTGAGAGACTAAAACTCTAACATATGGAGACTTGGTGACATTCAAGATCCCTGTTAAATGGTTAATTCAAAGTCATCTCATGGAGAAGTGAAGATGGCTCTGTTGTAAGGTGCTGAGCTCCATCCTCAAACCCCACATAAAAAGTCAGGTGCTTTGGCGCCTGCTTCTAATCTCAGTCCCTGGGTCACAAAATGAGGACGATCCTTAGGGCTTGCTTGCCACCACAGCTGAAAAGGCGGGCCCCATCTCAATCACAGACCCTGCCTCAAAAACCAACGTAGGTGGCTCCTGAGGTGTGATGCTCAACGCTGACCTCTGCTTCCATACATATATTAACAGGAACATTTGCACACAAACAAGTAAATTAATATACAAGCAAAAGTGACTTGAGTGTAGGGCTTTGAATATTAAATGTTCACCTCCAAACGATAACCATTTAAGTTGTTTGGAAACCTAAGATCCAATATCACACCTGACTTTGGGCACCCTCATAATGGGTCAGAAGTCTCTGTGGATATGTCCGTGAGAGGAGCAGTAAGATGCTTTAAAATGTATATTCTGAGGACAATATTTTTTTATACATAACATGTACAGCTGCTAGTTTTCTTTGTAGTGCTGGAGACTGAATGTAGACTTTTTTTTATTTGCCAGGAAAATGTTCTACCTCTGAGCTAAACTCTCAGCCCTACAAATCTTTACTGTAGGCGCATATTCATAAAAATATGAATTTCAGAAGATATCAGGTAAAACAGTGAACTGAAGTTGTTCATAGTTTATTATAATGCTTTTCACTCTTTCACATTTACCTAATGATAAATACAGCATCATTAGAATCACTGTTTTGATGGAAGTAGTTTGGCTAGAGTTTACGGTAATAAACATTTTCATGAATATTTTAAATCGGCAACTGCATCTTAAAACATGGATACTATGGTCTGAATAAACTGTACCTCTACTACTAATGCAGATAGATTCACAAGCTTGCAGAATACGTGTATAAAGCTTGCTTGCAGGTTAATATGTCTTCGTTAAAACCATATTCTGTCTATTCAGACATTGCAAACACATGGCTATCCTGGGATCCTTTGCTTTCCTTAAATTCGAAATACCTCTCTACATCATCTGTCACTACAGCTTACTCATATCGGCCTGTGGAATCTTGATTTGTCCAGCTCTATAACTGGCTTCCATTCAATTAATTAGTTTTATTTTGTCTTCCCCCTCCCTCCTGTAAATAGACAATCAGAGCTGGGGATGTAACCGATACAGAATTAGTTGGGCACTGCCACAGTGTCTGTGATGTCCAGTTAGCGTTCCATGAATGCGAAGTGGCTGTAACTGGAAGTGTAAGGGTAGACGTCCTGGCTACACCGGGGCTCTTTCACCTCACATTAAACAAAATAGTCTCAGTTTGACTCAGTACGGAGCTAGGCTAGGGACTAGATGTAGCCACAACCAGATGATCTGACTAAATGTAACTATCAATAACAATAATAACAAATATGTCAAATATACTATTTCAAATATTTTATTGCTCAGAGCTCAAATAATACAAATAATGCAAAAGCCACAAATAAAACAAAAAGTATATTTGATATATTTGTTATTAATTGTATATTATACAAATGTTTTAGGTAAGAGATGACATCACTTATAGTTCAACATTGTTTTATGACATAGTTCATATAAAATGCAAAAGATCTTTCAGTTAATTCATGGAATATCTCAAACATACATACATGTACTGTATTGAATGGATAGTCTAGTGGTTTTCTATTTTAATGACAACGAATACACAAGTACAGTTGGATTTATTGGCTGGAGTACTGTTAGTGAAAAGCCACGCTGGCTCCACTTACTTGTCTGTCCTGAGTAACACAAGGCTTAGGGCACGGTGTAGCTCTTTTGGAGATTCTGAGGAGCATCTGTTTCCAAGCCAGCCCAGGCTACGGCATGAATTCACTTCCTTTTCATTTGCAGACCCACTTTTCTCCTTTTTGCTTAATGCCAGCTGAGGGGCTAGTACTTGTTTTTTATGTTTTATGATAGGCCCAACTCCAGCGAGGGTGGACCAAATCCTTCACAGATGGAATCTTTTCCACCTTCCCTTTGCTCTTTCTCTCATTGGAGAATTCTAAACCATAACTAGGTTCATCTGGATAATGCAGGGTACTCCTCTTACTTCAAGGCTCCTAAGCCTAACTACCTATGTAAAATCCTTTCTGTCATATAAAGTTCTCTGCACAGATTCCGGGACCTGAGGCTTTGGGGACCACTGAATACTCTAACACAGAAACTTTTGTAGACTCTTACAAGAAGCTAGGAATTTGTAGGCAAGATATGAGGAAGGTCAGGAACAGAGGTGGGGGAGGTACACGCTACAGTTTATACGACCACGTAATGATGCCTCTGCCATTAAAATTATGTTATCTGGAATTTTAGTATAGGGATCTTTCCTAAGTATATCACCATTTAATTGCATAAAATATTCATAGTCTAGAAGCAATAGAATTTTAATTTTATCCATAATAGACTAAATGGAAAACACAAAAGAACTCATCAAAAAGCTGTGCTTTATAAATATTCTGGTTTTCTCACAGATAATAATACTAAGACATTTCGGTACTGTTTTTCTCTTGTTGCTCTAAAGTTCTGGTATTGTTTAAATCCAGTCAGAACTTGGAAACTTACTGAAGTGAGCCACAAACTGAAAAAGCGAGCTTCGGTTGGCTTTGTCCAAAGAGGAATGTCCAAATGCAAAGCCCCTGTGATTTGCTGAAAGTTCAATTTGATATTTATCACAAGTGCGCTTACATGAGAACTCTGTGTAGCCATTATTTATATTATCTTATAAACCCTGATGTGGAACTGTGGCACACAATCTCGTACTTCCAAGTGTACGCTCAGGTGAATCTATAAAACTCTATGCTGGTGCATCAAATTAACCTTACATCACGGTGCTCTAGTGAAGCATGTCTTGAATTTTTCAATAATTCTTTGGTGCATTGAAGGAAACCACTAACAACAGGAGCTCTTCAGGAGACATGGAGATGTTCAATTCCTGGAGGAAATAAATTCACTTCAGAGGGGCTTTCACAAAATGCAGATAAGCTGGTTTTGGCTTTTGTCCTTTTATCCTGTTGATCCTTTGTTCTGCTCTGCTTGCCTCTTGATTCTTTTTCCTAAAACCCCTGCCCCCACCTCTTTCAATGTTTAAATGGAATGCACAATAAGATGACTAGAAAAGCATACGGAGCATGTAGGTTTAAACATTCACATAGCAGTGGTTCTTGTCACCAAATAACCTAGCTGTCTTATTTGTATTTGTGTCATGTCCATAGCCTGTCCAGTGCTCGAGAGTGACAAGTGTCACTGCTTTAGTGATGGCAGTTAAATCCATGCTTCCTTACTCTGTTTTCCTCTACCATGGAATACCAATGACCATGAAATGATGATGCTACAAGATCGAAGAAGATTGCTTAACGTACCCTGAATTTTAAGTAAGCAAAACCAAACCCAACCTTAACTAAACCAAACACTAAACCTCCCTCTGTATAATCGCTAGAAGATAACTGGGACCTCCTCTCTCGGCCGCCACTGGAGATCAGCAGCCATGACCCTGCACTACCCCATGGCTATGGGCCTCAACAAGGGCCACAGGTGACGCAGAACGTCAGCAAGCTGAGGACAGCTGGCCTCACAGAACACACCAAGTTTGTGTGAGACATGATCAGAAAGTGTGTGGCTTCCCGCCGCATGAGAGTTGCTGCTCAAGGTATCTAAGGAGAAGCACATGCTCAAGTTCATCAAGAAGAGGGTGGGAACACACATCCCTGCCAAGAAGAAGCAGGAAGAACTGAGCCAAGTGCTGACAGTCATGAGAAAGGCAGCAGCCAAGAAGGACTGATGCTCTCTCCTCTCCTCCAATAAGCATTGTGCAGCAGCAAAAAAAAAAAAAAAAAAAAAAAAAAAAATCTTGTTTGTACTTCAGTTTAGCGTAGCTCATCCAGACACGGACTGTGAGAGATATTAAAAAAAGAAACAGATATTAGTGGTGAATGTAAAAAGAAAAGGAGAGGACATGAGTGCTTCTAGGTATGGTGAAGGAGAAAGTTCATTGCAGTGAAAAGGGAGAGCACAGCCAGAGGCAGACACATCTGCGAGAGTTCAGAGTGTATATGATCAGGCAGAGCTTGGCGCTTGGCCCTGTGGAGAGAGGGGAGCCAGGAAACCAAAGGTACCAAAAAGGGCCAAAGTATCCAAAATGTCTGACTTATTTGGGGAAGAGTCCCTGGGAGGACAGCTGAGCCCTGGGCTGCAGAGTTCATGGATGAGAGCAGGGTATGGCAGCCATTTATTCTGGGTTTGAAGCTTAACAAGCTGTTGGAAAAATTGGCCACCCCTCTATTACAAATTTGATAAATTGTCTATTGCCATCAACAGTAATTTGGGAAGCTGACCAAGTTTGTACTGAGCTAGCTAACAGCTCTGGATGGAAGGCCTCAAGAAGAGAATATCAGTACTTCTGGTAGGCTCCTATTGGTGTGCGTGTGTGTGTGTGTGTGTGTGTGTGTGTGTGCATGTATGTTTATGACTGGTGTAGTTTCTGACAAGAATGAAAAGAACATAGAGACGCAGGGATTTTCAGAGTTGGAAAATCAACTGTTTCTATAACCTAGGCAATAATAGATGGTATCACAGAATGAAATGTCATGGAAGGAAGATAAGGAAGATAACAGCATAAAGATGATTATTTTTTTTCTTTTTTTTTTTTACATTTTTTTTTATTTTATTTTGCTTTTTAGTTACATTTTGTTAACTCTGTGTCCCAGCTGTATCCCGCTCCCTCATTCCCTCCCCAACCCCACACTCCCTCCCTGGTCTCCTCCCTGCCCCTTTCCAAGTCCACTGATAGGGGAGGACCTCCTCCCCTTTCATCTGACCCTGTTTTATCAGGTATCTTCAGGGCAGGCTGCAAAGTCCTCCTCTGTGGCCTAACAGACTGCTCCTCCCCTGGGGGGGGGGTGTCAAACAGCCTGCCCTTGAGATCCTGTTAGAAATAGTCCGTGTTCCCCTTACTTTGGAAAACTACTTGGTTACTGAGCTACCACAGGCCACATCCGAGCAGAAGTTCTAGGTTATATCCATAGATGGTCCTTGGTTGAGTGTCAGTCTCAGAAAAGACCCTGTGCCCAGATATATTTGGTCCTTGTAGAGCTCCTATCCTTTCCATATCATATTAACTTCCCTTCTTTCATATGATTCCCTGCACTCTGCCGAGGGTTTGGTTATGAGTCTTAGTGTCTGCTTTGAAACACTGCTAGGTAGAGTCTTTCAGATGCCTTTTGTGGTAGACTCCTGTCATAAGTTCAATGCACATCCCATTTGTCTTTCTAAATGAGGATTAATCACCTTCGCCTGTGTCCACGATTATCTGTGATTATCTTCTTTAGGTGTGTAGATTTCATTATGTTTATCATATCTTGTAGGTCTATATAAGCGAGTATATACCAAGTTTGTCTTTCTCCTTCTGGGATACTTCACTCAGAATGATCTTTTCTAGATCCCACCACTTGCCTGCAAATTTCATGATTTCCTCCTTTTTGATTGCTGAGTAGTATTCCATTGTATAAAAATACCACAATTTCTGTATCCATTCCTCCGTTGATGGACATCTGGGTTGTTTCCAAGTTCTGGCTATTACAAATAAAGCTGCTACGAACATGGTTGAACAAATGTCCTTGTTGTGTACTTGAGCAAATTTTGGGTATATACCTAGGAGTGGTATAGCTGGGTCTTGAGGTAGCACTACTCCTAGTTGTCTGAGAAAGCGCCAGATTGACTTCCAGAGTGGTTGAACCAGTTTACATTCCCACCAGCAATGGAGGAGGGTTCCCTTTTCTCCACAACCTCTCCAGCATGTGCTATCACTTGAGTTTTTCATCTTGGCCATTCTGATGGGTGTAAGGTGAAATCTCAGGGTCGTTTTGATTTGCATTTCCCTAATGGCTAATGAGGTTGAGCATTTCTTTAAGTGTTTCTCTGCCATTCGATATTCCTCTGCAGAGAATTCTCTGTTTAGCTCTGTTCCCCATTTTTTAAGTGGATTACTTGGTTTGTTGCTTTTCTGCTTCTTTAGTTCTTTATATATACTGGATATTAGCCCTCTGTCAGATAAAGGGTTGGTGAAGATTCTTTCCCAATCTGTAGGCTGTCTATTTGTTTTGATGACAGTGTCTTTTGCTTTACAGAAGCTTTTCAGTTTCATGAGGTCCCATTTATTGATTGTTGCTCTTAGAGCCTGTGCTGTTGGTGTTCTGTTCAGGAAGTTGTCTCCTGTGCCAATGAGTTCTAGGCTGTTTCCCACTTTTTTTTCCAACTGATTTAGAGTATCTGGTTTCATGTTGAGGTCCTTGATCCACTTGGACTTTAGTTTTGTGCAGGGTGATAAATATGGATCTATTTTCATTTTTCTGCATGTAGACATCCAGTTGGTCCAGCACCATTTGTTGAAGATGCTGTCTTTTTTCCATTGAATGGATTTGGCTTCTTTGTCAAATATTGAGTATTCATAGGTGTGTGGGTTTATCTCTGGGTCTTCTATGCGATTCCATTGATCCTCCTTTCTGTTTCTATGCCAGTACCATACAGTTTTTATTACTGTTGCCCTGTAGTACAGCTTGAGATCGGGAATGGAGATACCTCCAGATGATCTGTTGTCGTACAGGATCGTTTTGGAGATTCTGGGTGTTTTGTTTCTCCATATGAAGCTGAGAATCTTTTTTTCAAGGTCTGTAAAGAACTGAGTTGGTATTTTGATGGGAATTGCATTGAATCTGTAGATTGCTTTTGGCAGGATGGCCATTTTCACAATGTTAATCCTACCAATCCATGAGCACGGGAGATCTTTCCATCTTCTGAGATCTTCTTCAATTTCTTTCTTCAAAGACTTGAAGTTTTTCTCAAACAGGTCTTTCACTTGCTTGGTTAGAGTCACACCAAGGTACTTTATGTTATTAGTGGCTATTGTGAAGGGTGTTGTTTCCCTAATTTCTTTCTCAGCCTTTTTGTCTTTGGTATACAAGAGGGCTTCTGATTTTTTTGAGTTGATTTTGTATCCTGCCACTTTGCTGAAGGTGTTTATCAGCTGAAGAAGTTCTCTGGTTGAATCTTTGGGTTCGCTCATGTATACTATCATATCATCTTCAAATAGTGACACTTTGACCTCTTCCTTTCCGATTTGTATCCCCTTGATCTCCTTTAGTTGTCTTATTGCTCTGGCTAGGACTTCAAGTACAATGTTAAAGAGATATGGAGAGAGTGGGCAGCCTTGTCTTGTCCCTGATTTCAGTGGGATTGATTTAAGTTTCTCTCCATTGAGTTTGATGTTGGCTATAGGCTTGCTGTATATTGCCTTTACTATCTTTAGGTATGTGCCTTGTATCCCTGATCTCTCCAAGACTTTAAACATAAATGGGTGTTGGACTTTGTCAAATGCTTTTTCAGCATCTAAGGAGATGATCATGTGGTTTTTCTCTTTCATTTTGTTTATGTGGTGGATTACATTGATGGATTTCCGTATGTTGAACCACCCTTGCATTCCTGGGATGAAGCCTACTTGGTCGTGGTGGATGATATCTTTGATGTGTTCTTGGATTCGGTTTGCAAGTATTTTATTGAGTATTTTTGCATCAATGTTTATAAGAGAGATAGGTCTGAAGTTCTCTTTTTTGGTTGGATCTTTGTGTGGTTTAGGTATCAAAGTGACTATGGCTTCATAGAATGAGTTTGGTAGTGTTCCTTCTGTTTCTATTTTATGGAATAGTTTGAGGAGAATTGGTGTTAGTACTTCTTTGAAGGTCTTGTAGAATTCTGCGCTGAAGCCATCTGGTCCAGGGCTTTTTTTTGGAGGGGAGACTGTTAATGACTGCTTCAATTTCCTTGGGAGATATAGGGCTATTCAGTCTTTCTACCTGATCTTGACTTAATTTTGGTAGATGGAATCTGTCAAGAAAGTTATCCATTTCATTTAGATTTTCAAATTTTGTGCCATATAGGCTTTTGTAGTATGACCTAATAATCGTTTGGATTTCCTCAGTGTCTGTAGTTATGTCCCCATTTTCCTTTCTGATTTTGCTGATTTGTATGGTTTCTCTCTGCTTTTTAGTTAGTTTGGCTAAGGGTTTGTCTATCTTGTTGATTTTCTCAAAGAACCAGCTTTTTGTTTCATTGATTCTTTGGATAATTTTATTTGTTTCTAATTGATTGATTTCTGCCCTTAGTTTGATTATTTCCAGCCGTCTGCTCCTCTTGGATGTATCTGCTTCTTTTTTTTCTAGGTTTTTCAGTTGGGCCATTAAGTTGTTTGTATGTGATGTTACGGATTTCTTCTTGTAGGCACTTAGTGCTATAAATTTTCCTCTGAGCACTGCTTTCAATGTGTCCCATAAATTTGGGTATGTTGTGCCTTCATTTTCATTGAATTCTAGAAAGTCTTTAATTTCTTTCTTTATTTCTTCCTTGACCCAGCTGTCATTGAGTAGTAAGTTGTTCAGTTTCCATGTGCGTGTCGGCTTTTTGTTGTTTCTGTTGTTGTTGATGTCCAGCTTTAGTCCATGGTGGTCAGATAGTATACAAGGGATTATTTCAATCCTTTTGTATCTGTTGAGGCTTGCTTTGTGACCAACTATATGGTCTATTTTGGAGAAGGTTCCATGTGGTGCTGAAAAGAAGGTGTACTCTTTTGAGTTTGGGTGAAAAGATCTGTAGACGTCTATTAGGTCCATTTGATTTAGGGATTCTGTGAGTGCTTTTATTTCCCTATTTGGTGTCTGTCTGGTTGATCTGTCCCTTTAGTGAGAGTGGAGTGTTGAAGTCTCCCACTATTAGGGTATTAGGATCAATGTGTGATTTAAGCTTTAATATTGTTTCATTTACGAATGTAGGTGCTCTTGTATTTGGGGTATAGATATTCAAAATTGTGATATCCTCTTGTTGGATTTTTCCTTTGATGAGAATATAGTGGCCCTCCTTATCTTTTTTGATTAACTTTGGATGAAAGTCTATTTTATTAGATATTAGGATGGCTACTCCAGCTTGTTTTCTGGAACCATTTGCTTGAAAAACATTTTTCCAGCCCTTTACTCTGAGGTAGTGTTTATCTTTGTTGCATAGGTGTGTTTCTTGGATGCAACAGAATGTTGGGTCCTGTTTCCGTAACCATTCTGTTAGCCTGTGTCTTTTTATTGGTGAGTTGAGTCCATTAATATTGATAGATAATATTGACCAATGCATGTTAGTTCCTTGTGTAATGGAGTCGATGATCTTACCTTGTTTCATTGCTTGTTTTCTTTTCATTTTTGTTGGGACATTATCTGTATGCCCTGTTTTCTTGGGTGAATTCGTTTTCGTTGGATTGGAGTTTTCCTTCTAGTATCTTCTGTAGGGTTGGTTTGCTGTATAGATATTGCGTAAATTTAGTTTTGTCATGGAATATTTTGTTTTCTCCATCTATGTTGATTGAAAGCTTTGCAGGGTATAGTAGTCTGGGTTGACATTTGTGATCTCTTAGAGTCTCCATGATGCTTGCCCAGGCCCTTCTGGCTTTCATAGTTTCTGATGAGAAGTCTGGTGTGATTCTGATAGGTCTACCTTCATATGTTACTTGGCCTTTTTCCCTTGCTGCTTTTAATATCTTTTCTTTGTTCTGTAGATTTAGTGTTTTGACTATGATGTGACGTGATGTGTTTCTTTTCTGGTCTAGTCTATTTGGTGTTCTGTAGGCCTCTTGTATATTTATGGACATCTCTTTCTTTAAGTTGGGAAAATTTTCTTCTATGATTTTTTTGAAAATATTTTCTGGACCTTGGAGCCTGGAGTCTTCTTTTTCATCAATTCCTATTATTCTTAGATTTTGTCTTTTCATAGCATCCTTGATTTCTTGGATATTTTGTGATTGGAATTTTTCTGATTTTACTTTTTCTTTGAGAGAAGTATCAATTTCTGCAAGTGTGTCTTCAGCTCCAGAGATTCTCTCTTCCATCTCTTGTATTCTGTTGGTGATGCTTACTTTTGTGGTTCCTGATCTTTTCTCCAAGTTCTCCAGCTCAAGAGTTTTCTCATTTTGTGTTTTCTTTATTGATTCTAATTCTGTTTTCATGCCTTGCACCATTTCTTCCATGCGTTTGAATTTGGATTCCTGTCTCTCTACGATGGACTCTATTTCTTTGTTCATTTCCTTTTTGTATGCCACTAATTTTTTCTCTACTTGTGCCTCTATTTGTTTGGCTATGTTTGCCTGTGTTTCTTTAAGGGTTTTGTCTATTTCTTCTTTCTTTACCTCCAATTGACTGGCCAACTCTTTGAAAGATTTGTTCATTTCCTCCTTATGAGCCTCAAATAATTGAGCAAGCATGGCTTTAAGGTCATTTTCCTGTGCTTCTGATGAATTGGAGTATCCATCGATTTTGGGGTTTGCTGATGAAGTCATGATGTCCTGATTTATGTTGGAAGTGTTCTTTCACCTACCCCTGGCCATTGGCTTATCTGAGACCTTCCCTGTTTGTTTTTGGATTCTGCCGATCAGACTGGTACTGTCTCTCTCTCGAGTCTGGAGAATTCTTCAGGAAGTTGAGAGAGGTCCCGTGTCCTTAGCGTGTGCTGAGGACTAGCTGTACCTGTGGGAGGAAAGTACGCAGGCGCAAACAGAGGCAAATGCAAGCGTGCGTGCGTGCGTGTGTATATGTGTGTGTGTGTAAGTGGGTGTGGGCGTGTGTCTCGAGGGACAGAGTGATGGCTAATGTTGAACCCTTGAGTGTGTGGGAGGGGCTCTGCAATGTATATGTCGCAGGCGCTAGTGATGATCGCAGCGCAATTTCTGGCATTAACTGCCTTAACTCCTCAATTAGACCCACAGAGCAGGAACTTCAATGTTCCAAGTGCCCCTCTGTTTCCCAAAGTGGGTATATGGGTGGGAGGGGGTTCGATGCCTGGCTTCTGTTTTAGAAGAACCCAGGATCAGTGGAGCTGCAGATTCTCAAGGGTTCACTCACAGGTAGGTCACTTGGCAGAGAATGGGGTATCTGGGCTCTCTGCTCTCTGGTTTGGCCCTGCTTCTTTGATGTGCTCCGCCAGTTCCGTGCTGCTGTCACTGCCAGGTTATGAGGTCTTGCTGCAGCTGGAGATTTCAGGGTGGTCACGTCAGTGGGAATCGGGGTAACCAGCCTTTCTGTTCTCTGGTTTGGCCCCGGTTAGTCTTAAACTGGAGGGCTGATGTGCCCCGCCAGCTCAGTGCTGCTCCGCCGCCAGGTTAGAAAGTCCCGCTGTAACTGGAGACTGGGTTGCTAGTCCAGATGCTTTCTGGGAAGTCCTGGGGTCTCTTTACTGTGCTCTCCAAGCTTCGGAGGCCCAGCGCCTGGTGTGTCTAGCTTGTATGGCGTTTCTGTCTGGTTTTGGTGAGTATATAGCGTATTCTCTGTCACTGTGGGATTGGGCGGGCCGTACCGTCAGTGATGGCGCTCCTGCGGAGCTAGTATGGCGTCTAGCAGACTCGGGCCCTGGGAGGATGGTGCAGCCGCCGCGCGAATCTGGGGCTCTGAGACACAGTACTGCTGGCCTTTGCCGATAAAGGGCTTGGGGCTCCGCCTCAGTGGCTGCAGGCCCCAGGCAGTTAGGTCTGCGCTGAGAAAGGCGAGTCCGCTGTGCCGAGGAGGAGGGAGGTCTGGGGGAGGGGAGTGCCGAGAGATCAAAGGATCGTTTCTCACCTTCCCCAAACAAGTCCCTGGGTGACCCGAGACCAAGGTTTTCACCTCCGGCGATGTTCCCTGTTGTTTAGAGAGTCTCTCCGTTGTTTCCCTGGCTTCAGAAGTTCTTCCACTCATCAACTCAGAACTTTATCTCTTCCACAGCTCGGAAACTGTGTGTGCTAGTCGCCATCTTGGCTCCGTCCTCATAAAGATGATTATTGATTATATACATTTATGGATTTTTTTTCACTCTTTAGGAAAAACCCTCAAATGTCCAATAAAAGTTTGATAAAGTGATTATGGGCAAAGAATTAAATCATAACTTGAGCCTCCCATTCAGTTTTGAAAACTTCAGAAGGACAGCCATTGTCTTGAAAGAGAGTGTTGGTTTTTACTGGTGTGTTACACATTGGGATGAAGGACTTTGTTTAAAGTATTTTTATGTATTCCCGGAGCGTGTCAAACTGTATTCACTGTGTTATGATCACTCATTCCACAAACTCCACTTCTCCGACTCTTCCGGACTTTCCCCGTAAGTCCTCCTCCTCCCAACTTTATGTTTATTTTTAATAACCTGGTTTTTTACATGTTAATTTTCCCCCTCTCAAGGTGGCCTTCCCAGGCCACAGAGAAAGAGGATCCAGCCAGTCCTGATGAGACCTGATAGGCTAGGGTCAGATAGTAGGAGAGGAGGACCTCTCCTGTCAGTGGACTTGGGGGTGGAGGAGACATGGAGGGAGAAGAGGGAGCTAGGGTGGGACCAAGAGGAGATGAGGGAGGGGCTACAGCCGGGATACAAAGTGAATGAATTGTAATAAATAATAATAATAATAATAATAATAATAATAATAATAATAATAAACCTACTGAATTCAATCAGTGCTGCCTGTATGTGCATGAATGTAGGACCATCCGCTAAAGTATCTGTAACTTACTGGTGACCTTAAGCCTGAGGCCCCCGGCAGATGTCAAATGCCATTTCCTCACGTGGGGCCAGTGAACTGCTCCCCATTCATGCCGGAGGTTTGACCTGCTTGACCTTATATACCTTTGGATGCCATGTTGAGGCAACCACAGCTGCAGTACTTTGTGAGCGAAACAATCCTGACATGCACTTCTCAGTCTCTACCATTTGACAAGTTGTGATTCTCTGTATTAACTGTTTTCCACAGCAAAAAGAAGTTTCTCTGATAAGGGTTGAGAGCTATACAAACCTGTGGTCCAAAGATCACTACTTAGAAGGCGGTTTAAAACTGTTTAGCAAAACATTAGTAGGTTCTGCCCTAGGGTCCATGACCTCCATATCTACAGATACTTTTTGGCTAGCTTTAGAGGGACAGACACAAGTTTTAAGCTGTGGAGGGACCTTGTATCTATTGAAAGAGGTTGCTTACTTCTGTAACATTGCTGCTACTATCGCATGAGTGGCTATATCTTGCCAGGCTGGTCATTGCTGGAGGGTTCATGGCTCAGTAGGACTCCTGATTTCTCTTTCACTTGAGCCTGTCTGGCACCTTCCATTACAATGACAGCTGGCCATTAGAAAGGATTTTTCCAAGTCAGTAACGTCTTGATTTCTGCATGTCCTGACCCTAAGCATGTGTGGTACCCTCAAGAAGCAAATCTTACCATTGTTCTGATGACAATTGAAAGTGTTGACAATAGTTTGCATTGTTTTGTTTTTGGTGGGGCTAATAAACAGCTAAAAGAGAGGTACCCGACTCCTGGCACCGAGCTTTTTTGTTTGAAAATATGTAGCATCTGGGAGAAGTATTACACACACACACACACACACACACACACACACACACACACTCATATACACTTAGGAAGCTTATATAATAGAAAGTCTCCACATGACTTTTTTCACATATCCCATTGTTAGCTATTTTTTCCTCACTCCTCTGCCCTAACCTTGCAAACTCTTCCTCATATAAGTGACCCTACACCCAGAATTATTCCTCTTTTCCTCTTCATACCACCTGTGTTCTACTATCCTTGCTCTTTTAACCTGTCCCCTTTCTCTCATAGCCCATTTAAACATTTCTGAATTTTATAGGTACTTCAAACTAAAAACAGAAACCTAAAGATTCAAAGCTAGGATCCACATGTCAGAGATACCACACAATTTTTTTTTCTGAATCTGGGTTATTCACTCAGCATTGTTTTCCAGTTCCATCCATTTACCTGTGAATTTCTTTTTTCTTTCAGCTGAATAAATTATATATTACATTTTCATTACCCATGAATAAATTAATGGACATCTAGAATGCTTCAGTTTTCTATTGTGAACAGAACAGCCATAACCATGGATAAACAAGCATTTTCATAGCAGGATGTAACAGCCTTTGTGAATACACTCAGTGACAGTAGAGATGAGCCGTATGGTAGACCTATTTCTAGCTCTTTGAGTACTCTCCCAGCAACAGCCAATAAAGGCTTGCCTTCCTCTACATCTATAGCAGCATTTGATTCCTTGATGTTAGCCATTCTGATTAGAGTAAGATGAATTCTCAAAGTTTTCATTTGCCTTTCAGTGATGGCTAAGGATGTTGAACACTTTAAAAAAATATTTTTTGTCATTTATTTTTCCTTTTAAAAGCTATTTTATTTCCATAGCTCATTTTTAAATTGGATTGTTCATTGTTTTGTTTTGTTTTTTTTTTAATATATTCTAGATACCAAATTTTTGACGAATATATTACTTGATCAAAGAAACCAAAACACTACAAAACAGTCAAAGATTTTTTTCCCTATTCTGAGGATATTCTTGACAATATTGATGGTTCCTTCACTGCACTGTAGCCTTGGGTTTCATAAAGTGCCAAGTGTTGCCTGTTGGTCTTATCTCATGTACTATCAGAGTGCCATTTGGAGAGTCTTTAACTTGAAGTACGTCCCTTGTGCCTCCCTTTGTCAGTTTAAGGGATTAGATATTATACTAAGGTCATTGACGTGTTTGCAGTTGGCTTTTGTGCATGGTGAGAAGAAAGAATCTAGTTTTATCCTTCTACACATAGCCATCCTGCTCTTCCAGTGTCATTTGGTGAAGATGCTATCTTTTCCCTGTATTTTGGGCATCTTGGTCAAAAATCAGGTGGTTTTTATAGGAATATATACTCATGGCTAGGTCCTCTATTATATTCCACTGATCAGCATGTCTGTTCTTATGCCAGTACCATGCTGTTTTTATTATCATGGTCCTATAGTATAACCTGAAATGAGGAATGCTGATACCTCCAGCAGGGTTTTATTTTGAAGATTATTTCTTTTTGGCTATCCATTAACAATATGCACTGCTTTATATACTATTTCCTGTTTAAGCTGTAAAGCCATTTTTTTTTCACAGATTCTACTTCTCACGAGTTCAGGAGTGGCTTAGCTTCATCACTTGATCAATGTCTCATGACACTGTAGTCTAGGGATCTTTGGTTCCATCTGATGAATTCTCTTTTGAACCTCTATGGTTACAGAAGACATCATGCCTTTTCCATCCTCAGAGTCAGTAGTAGAGAAATTTTTGGTTAGCTCAGTTGTCCTAGTAATCTCCTTGTTTATGAACTGAGTGGGCACTACAGTTTTAATTACAAAAATTTCATCACTTTCCCGTGGTGACAATTCCCCACAAGTAAATCTCAAGTGTGACAATGTTGTATTTAGAAGTTCTACTCTTCTATGTACTACTGTAAAGACAGGGTAGTAATTTGGGAGCTATTTTAGAATTCTACCCTATACAAGGATTTGGGGAGAGAAAGAGGAAGTTAGGGTGATGACAAAGTAGATAAAATGAAATTTTATGTAGAAATTATGTAAATCAGAGATCATTTGGATCTAAAAACTGTCAGACACCTAAGTGGAAACGAAAAGGTCACAAACACAGACTATTTATAGAAAAAGTAAGTTTCCAGTAGAATCAGAATTAAATGTTTTAAAATCTTTTACTCTTTGAAAATTAAATCATGCAAACAAACAAAAAAAAAACAACAACAAAAACGAAGTCATGAGGATCATGTCTTCAAGAAGAAATAAGTGAAATGGAAAGCTATGGAGCTACCAAGGAACACGTCTTGGCCAGCTGAACTGAAAAATGTATTTTTGAATGTAGCTTTTGTGGCCATAGGCAATGATGGGCAAAGGGTAGTCTGAATAGAATGATGGTTTCATGAAGAACCTTCTGCACCGTGAAGGAAGAAGGAAGCCACAGACTTGTGTCTGTCATGGATCTCAGTTGGATTTCTGTTCCCTTCCTTTCAGTTTCACATGGTGACATCCTAATCACTTGACCTTAGAATACAGCAGTATTTGGAGATGACTGATTAAGAGGTAGTTAAGGTAAAATGAGCTACCACCCAAAAAAACTGATTTCCTTATATGAAGATGAAGATCTGAACACATAGACAAAGGGAAGAGTACACTGAAAGCTGGGAGACTAGTCTCCAGGACTTTGAGAAATAAATTTCAGCTATCTAAGGCCTCTTATGATCTGTGGTGTTTTGTGGTGAAGCCTACAAAACTCACATATCATTATTCTATGTTTCGTTTCTCTTGTGTCTGTATTTATGTGGTGTGGGGGGATATGACTTGAGCAATGAAGGTTTTTCACTTGATGCATTAGTGCAGAGTGAGAGAGATGTCACAGCAACTAGATGAAGATGCTCCTGGAGTGGAACTGAAAGGCAGTGACAAAAGAACTGCTCCCCTAGAGAGGCAAGGAAACAAACAAACAAACAAATGAACAGAAAAGGGGGCTTTGTTCTAAAGGAAAGATAACTCATCAAATTCCTATATGTGTTTTTAGATTTCCTAACCAAAAGTTTCACTTATTTATTTATTTATTTATTTATTTATTTATTTATTTATTTATCTATCTATTTATTTATTTATATTTTTAATGCTACCACTGCTTCTTTCCCTATGAAAGGTTTGGACATGGCTGCTATTTCTGAGGGGCTGGTAGTATTGCTTCCTTCCTGAGGGCAGCCTGAAACTCTGATTGCTTTGAATAAGGACGTGCATCTAAGGAGAAAGTTGTTCATTTAGAGTCCAAGCTCCCAGGTCCAGCTAGTGTTCTTCATCATCATCTTCTTCTTCCCTTTCACTGGTTAATAAACACACACCCTATATATAGGGTTAGTTCTAAACCACATAATTATACACTTTTTCCTTGTCATGCATAACATTTCCATGTATTTGATTGTTTTAATCTATGGCAGCTCTCTGGCAAAGAAGGCATTTAGCCAGAAAAGTGGTTGGAAATGTTATCAGTGTGGTTCATTGGTATGGGGAACCAAGCGCATTGACAGGGTGGTGGTAACTCCAGAGAGAGTGGTCTCTGTGCACACACATGCCATATGTGTGCATACTTCATATACTTAGAAAACTGGATACTGCGTGTCAGACTGCTCACTCTACAGCTAGGCACAAGGCCAAAGCCAAGTGCAAAGAAGAAGGGAACTGATAGAGCTGTGACTGAGGAATCTCAAAGCATACAACTTAACAAAGCTCATTCATCTTGATACTTTGGGGAAGGTTTTAAATCAGGACATACAGAGCATCAAAGATCAACTGGAGTCAAGTTTATCCAAGTTTAATGGTTTCAAATCTGCAGGCTGGAGAGTTGGATAGGCTGGTAAAGATGCTTGCTGCCTGACCACCTGAGTTGGATTCCCAGGGCACTCACAATGTAGAAGAGAGCTGATTCCTGCAAGTTGTCTTCTGACCTCCACGCATCTGCTATGTATGCACAACCATACCAACACTCATAATACAGAACTTTAAAAACATTAAAACAAGGTCTTTGGTATATCTCAGACAGCATGCTGGAGGCCCTAAGTTTAATGCCTAGTTTATAAACAGGAAAGAAAAAAAAAAAAAAGAAAGAGAGAGAGAGAGCAAGAAAAAGAAATAAAAGACATAATATGAAGAAGGAAAGAAAGAAAACCGAGTCAGGGACCCCAAACCTAACTACAGCTGCAGTTTAATCAAAAGAAGGCTGCCCTGAAGAACAGAGGTGAGAGAGCGAATCTACCTTGCTCGACATTTACTGTTACTTGAGAGATACTGTTTTGGTTAAAATTTGTAAATTTTTTTTTGTTTTATTTTTTCATTAAAACCAAGTGTTAACACGCCAGAGCCTATAAGCCAAATATTTCTGACCACCTGTTTTGTGAAATAAAGTTTCCTTCAAGAAAGTATGCCCATACTATCGTTTCAGGGTTTTTTTGTTTTTTGTTTTTTGTTTTTTTGGTTTGTGTGGTTTTTGCTATGATGGCAGAGTTGCCTCGTTGCTATAGATACATACGGTTCTTTACAGTATCACTGTATGGCCTGTTAGAGGAAGACTTTGCTGACCCCTTGTTTAAAAGATAAAGTGCAGAAATAAATATAGAAAAGATAAATACTTAGAAATTGAATTGGCTCAACTGGTAAGGCAAATCATGCCAGATCCTTCCTCTTGGTCTACCTACTAAGTTTGAAGAAAAAACAAATTTTTTTCCTCCTCCTCCTTCTCACCTTCCTTCTTTTTCTCCTCCTTCTTTGCTTTCTTCTTTTTCATCTTTTTCTTCTTCCTTTTCACTGTTTGGTTAATAAACACACCCTATTTAGTTACTTCTAAACAACATAATTATACTCTTCTTCCTTGTCATGTATAACATTTCCATGTATCTGCAGAGAAATCTATCCTTGTGGGAAAGCCCAGTGTTCTGATATCCTAAGCAATCATAACGTAACTTCTGTGTTCTCTTTCAGAAATTACTTTGATTTTTAAAATAGTATCACTGTTATATCTAAAATCTGCTCGTGAAGGTGCACTTTCCTCATGCAGTTGACTGGATTTGAAGATTGACAAATATAGTATGCTAGTCACTATGAAATTGGAAGTAATGAAATCCATTTGGATGCCTTACTTGAAATTTTCTTTCTAGCCATGTGCCTCGTGGTGTGGTCTGCTGGATTGATCATGCCTCATACATCCTCTTGGATATTTAATGATAAATAATAGGCTGGTAAGAAGTGTTTGAGCACTTAATTTAATAGCTACTGTATGTGGAAAGGTTAGAAAAACAGATTTGGGGCTTTGCTTCAATTTAACAAAAAGCTATGAAGTGCCCTTGAAACACTGTAGATTTTTAATTGTTCGTGGTGCCTATCCCAAGTGATCCTGTGAACTGGATTTTTTTTTTTCTTTTGCAAGTAGCAATTTGAAAAAGATATACACATGTAAAGGGAGAAACTCGGGGCATTGTGAGAAGTGGTACATTCTACTTTATGATTCCTGAAGTAATGGACCTCAAAGAGGTGTATGTAGGAGCCTGCTATCAACTGTGAAGACATTCTGTATTGCTTGACTTTGGACTGAGGCATTATTTCCCCTCTCATCCTGGCACCTGGATAATATTAAATTGGAACCTTTGATTTGATTGATACATCTTGGCAGCAAGACATTTAGACATTTATGTCATAAAACCAAAATGAAATATTTTATATCACTGAACACAGCCCTGCAAGGTACTGTAGTTAAAATCAAATGAAGTTAGCATCAATTTTCCAGTTATTTAAAAAGCACACACACAGCCTCACATGCGCTTATACACATAAGCTCACCATAGAAATGCACCTTCCTTGTTTTGAAATGACATTTAGTAAAATCATAAAGTTTACCTAAAGAAGCTGAGGTGGCAGCATTAAATACAAGAAACAGGGACTTACTTACATATGCAAAACAGGCACTCACAGGTGCAAGAAAGGTAATTGCTGGTGCAAAATGCGCCATTACCTGTTTTACATGCACAACTGCTTAAGGGCAGCTAGCTGATTTTGTCTCTCTCTGCATAATTTTTATGCACAGATTAGTTACTTTGAAAAATTTGGCACCAAAAATTCTGTCCTTGAATCCAAGATATATTACATATAGAGAAGTAGAAGCTTTAGACTCAACCAATAAAATACATTTCCTCCCTGTTTTTACTCTATAAAATCTAAAAGATAAGAAACCTCTTCTGGAATTGTATTTTCTTCCCTTGATGCATGGTGGTTTTTTGTTTTTTTCCTTCTTCTCTTGTATAGCGTGCTTCATTAGTGCTTTAAAATCTACTGAAGCTGTGCTACAACTTGCCGATTAGTTCAGCTGAAGACCCATCACAGCAGTTGCATTATGCATTGTCCTGGGAACAATTAAGGCATGCCGTCCCCACAAAGCAGTTTTTAAGTGGGGAAAACATATTTAATGGTAGGAATTGTGGCACCCAGAATAGAAATGTGATGAAAACTCTAGGGAATATGTACTTACCCTAACACTAAAGAGGTTCCCTGTAATTCACACATGTACTCCTGGGATATGGCATCGAATGCAGACATCCTAAGTGCTGCTAATGAAGTGTTTATCATCGATGGCAGCCCAAGCAGAAGAGTGTAATCTGTGGCCAGCTAAAGGGCACCATTAACAACAGTAATAATGCAAATTTAATGCATGCATAATTATTGATCTTTTAGTAAATAAGCCTTATGAATAATACTCATATCTAGGGCAAGGAACTATAGTATCTTGGGAATCAGCCATCAACAGCCTAGCTACTGATGGGCATAGGCAGTTCAGACAATGTCGTCCAGCAGCATGTAATCAATAGGCAAATGTGTACCAATGTTGATTTAAAACATGCTTTTATAACACATAAAAAGACCAGATTAGCATCTCCTTTACTTTCTTAAAATAATACATGCATGTTTCTGAAGCAAGCGTTTCTTTTTATTATTTCTTTTTCATGGGCTTATGGTAGGCCAAATTCAAACACAGTATGTGTCCTTTCTGAGGATCCTGTTCTGAATACCATATGAAATATAAGAAATATTATTAGAGTCAATGCAGAATGTGTAAGTTACTTTCAATGTTTTTTTTTTAGTTTATTTATTTATTTTACTAATTACAGTTTGTTCACTTTGTTTCCCAGCTGTAGCCCCTCCCTCGTCCCCTCCCTCTTCTTCTCTTATGCCCCTCCCCCAGTCCACTGATAGGGGAGGTCCTCCTCCCCTTCCATCTGACCCTAGTTTATCAGGTCTTATCAGGACTGGCTGCATTGTCTTCCTCTGTGACCTGGTAAGCTGTTTCCCCCTCAGGGAGAGGTGATCAAAGAGCCAGCCACTGAGTTCATGTCAAAGACAGCTCCTGTTCCCCTTACTAAGAAACCCTTTTGGAGACTGAGCTGCCATGGGCTACATCCGTGCAGGGGTTCTAGGCTATTTCCATACATGGTCCTTTGTTAGAGTATCAGTCTCAGAAAAGACCCATGTGCCCAGATTTTTTAGTTCTGTTGCTTTCCTTGTAGAGCTCCTGTCCCCTGGCTCAGAGGTTAAGGGCACTGGTAGCTCTTCCAGAGGTCCTTAGTTCAATCCCTACCAACCACATGGTGGCTCAATGTGTTTTATAACACTGAGAGTTGAAAACATACCTGATGTAAGGATTCTGAGAGCTCCTTTGGAACAAGTTTTTTTGGTGTTTCTGATAAAGGTCCTATTTCTTATGACCCAAAGGATCATTTCAATGACCAGATTTCCCAGAAAGAATTGAGTCAGGATATTCTAGTTTTGAGTTAAATCTGGATTTTTACCCCAGGGTCACTATGCGGGGGATCAGAAGCAGTCCTAGCTCTCAGGAGGCATCTGAAGCCAGAAGATACGGGCTTATTCTCCCTTAGGATCTGCATTAAAAATTGTGTAAAATGTTATCAATTTCTTTTTTTTTTTTTGTTCAGTACCTTTTATCTGGCTATTTTTAAAGAGCAGAATGTAGATGAACCCCAAGACATAAATTCAATGTCTCTGTGATATAGTTTGATTAACTAAAATTTGAATATATCATCTTATATGAAGGCAGAAGTTGGGTCTTATTTTTTAGCCCATACTTAATGTTTTTTTTTTTTTTAAAGGGTTACTATGTAAACAAATGGATGCAGGATAGTGTGGGAAGAAAACAGAAAGAAGAAAGACTACAGGAAGATTTAGATACCTTCTTGCCACTTTGTGTGAGAAGAAAAGCACCGTGGGCAGTGCTCTTCTAAACAGACTATGTGAGAGTAAATCTTATGTCTAAACTCAGTGCCATAGGATGCCCAGATTAAATATTATTTCTGCTGCATTTATAAGGGCCCTGGATAAGACTGACATTTGAAATGGTAAACTTGGTAAAACAGATGTGTCTCAGCATTATCTGTTGTTCACTGGGGGCTGAAGAATGAAAAGTGGAGGAAAGAAAAAGACCGAGACTTATGTCTCTACTGCCTGCTTACCAGAGCTGGGGCATGAGCTTTCTGCTGACTGTGGGTGGCAGTTCCCCTGGTTTCAGGCCTCTATCTACAGAGGAATTCTGTCATATCCTTCCCTAGGGCTCTACTAAACAGGTACTATGGCCTCCATGCCTCTATGGTCATATGAGCCAATTCCCTGTAATATATTTGTCATCTATCTAGTTGTATCTGTAGCCTTTTATTTTGTTTCAGACTCTTGACGATATTCTTGCAAGTATCTAACTGAGATAATTTGTATATTTAAAATAGAACTTTTTTTTTGAGACAGGGTTTCTCTGTGTGGCCTTGGCTGTCTTGGACTCATTTTGTAAACCAGGCTGGCCTTGAACTCACAGCAATCTGCCTGTCTATACCTCTCTGAGTGCTGGGATTAAAGGCTTGCACCACCACAGCAGGCTTTTATTTTCAGTGGAAAGGATACAGTGAGTTCTGCACTGATTAATGAACTCACATGTTAAAAACTTCTGATGACAGAAAAAAGAAAGAAGAGAGAAAGAAAGAAAGAAAAGAAAAGAAAAGAAAAGAAAAGAAAAGAAACCCCAAATCCCCAAAACTTATCAATAGCCAATGAAAGATTGATACTTCTTGGTAACTCAAATTAATTATTTCAAACTTTTCTGATATGCTTAAGGCCTTTAACAATAAATATTTAGGGGCTAGAGAGATGGTGCAGTGGTTAAGAGCACTGGCTGCTCTTCCAGACTTCCTAAGTCAAATTTCAGAACCCACATGGTGGCTCACAACCATCTGTAATGGGATCTAATGCTCTCTTCTGTTATGTATGAAGACATAGCACTCATTTACACAAAATACATGAATAAAGGAATAAATCGCTAATTTCATAAGGTATGATGAACATAAGAAGACGCCATCAACTCAGTTAAATTACATGGAATATTTCTGAAAGTTATACATGTTTTTTTCTGAAATATGAATTATCTCTTACATAATTTTATTCTTTTCAGTGAACCTTCATCATTTTATATGGCACATGCATACACACACTTGTAGTTATACTATTTATGGAAAAAATAAAAATGGAGAAGGTGAATATTATAGAACCCTAGTTCCTAAGATTTTCTTGGAATCATGAACATCCTATATGTAACTTTTTTTGTGGTCCATGTCTGGTATGAAGAACCCTGAGTTTGCTTTTTACTTTAAGAAGCACATGGAGTCCTTTGCAGACATTGCTTTTTCCTGTCTCCTCTTGCTGCAGCCATGGTCAACCCCATAGTTCTTTGCCTATGGCGAGTCCTGGGGCCGCATCTCCTTTGAGCTGTTTGCAAAGTTCCAAAGACAGCAGAATACTTTCATATTCTGAGCAGTGGAGAGAGAAGATTTGGATATAAGGGTTCTTCCTTTCACAAAAGTATTCCAGGACTCATGTGCCAAGGTGGTAACCTCACACACCATAATGGCACAGGTCCATCTACAGAGAGAAATTTGAGGATGAGAACTTCATCCTGAAGCATACAGGTCCTGGCATCTTGTCCATGGAAAATGCTGGACCAAACACATATGATTCCCAGACTTTTATCTTCACTGCCATGACTGAGCGGCTGGATGGCAAGCATGTGCTCTTTGGGAAGTTGAAAGAAGGCATGAACATCATGGAAGCCGTGGAGCTTTTTTCGTCCAGGAATGGCAAGACCAACAAGCAGATGGCCGTTTGTGACTGTTGATGAGTTTTTTGACTTGTGGGCATCTTCCCCACCAGACCATTCTTTCTGTAGCTCAAGAGAGCACCCCACCCAATTGGCTCAAAATGCCCAATAATCTCTGCTGTCACTGAAATTCTTTGGGTTCTGTATTTTCCCCAACCCCCTCCACTTCTAGCTGGATTGCAGAGTTAAGTTTATGATTATGAATAAAAACTAAATAAGAAAAAAAAAAAAGAAGCAGCAGGAGATGGTAGAGAAGTACTGTCATCGAGGGAAAAACGGAAATGAAGCTCTTTACAAAACAAGAATTGGTTTTTTTCAGGGAATTGATCCATGTTTGCATATAAAAATCACACCTACGCTGGCAACAACAGTGGCAAAACTTAGGTCTGGAAATATTTCATGGAAAATGAGCTCTTGAGAATGTGGCACGAGATAGAAGCTTAAGTGGTGAAACACTGTTTTGAAAATACTGATTCCGATTCAATAAAGCTCAGAAAATTGGCTCCAGATATATAGATGTTAGGTTACAGGCTGCCAATGGTCCCGTCCTTCCGTGCTCTACTCTCACCTTCTGCTTCTGACTCCAGCTGCGGCCATGGGAGTCGTGTCATGTGCTTTCCGGATTTGATCAACGTGTCCGTGTTCATGCTCTGCAGTCCATTCACGTCTTACATATTTTGCACATCAGAGTGAGGAATCCTTTCAGGAGAGTAAAGTTCCCTTGGTCAGCAAGCACTCAGGAAGGAGCTGGAAGTAGTTTCTTCTTTTAAAGTGTCATGGATGTTTAAAAGGCAGAAGGAAGGCCAGTGGTTAGTGAGGATTTCCATTGCTGTGATAAAAATACCATGAACCAAAGCGACTTGAGGAAGAAAGAACGGGGAGTTAGGGCAGGAGCTCAAATTGGGAACCTGGATGCAGGAACTGAGGCACAGGCCACGGAAGGCGGAAGGGTACTGCTTACTGGCTTGTTCCTCATGGCTTGCTCAGCCTACTTTCTTATACCCCCAGCATTCCCTGCCCAGGGCTGGCACTGCCCATGTTGAGCTGGGCTCATTCTCATCAATCATCAGTTAAGAGAATGCTCCACAGCTTGCCCATGGGCCAATCTGGTGCAGCCGTTTTCTTAATTTACGTTCCCTTTCCCAAATGACTGTAGCTTGTGTCAAGTCGGCGCAAAACTAGCCAGACAAGCAGTCTATTAGAAATGAGTTTAGATATGCTCATCTTCGTGAATACCCACACGCATGCCTCATTGTGCCTCTGTTCACTAGGTGCCTTTCAGTTGGACATGGTACATGATGATTGTTATTAGAAAAAAGTTTCTCCAGAGAGGCCTTTTGCAGTGGGTAATTGAAAGGAAAGACAGTGATAACCATGAAAGGGAATAGTAAAGGTTAATAATCAGGGGACGTAAGAATACGGTGTTGCCGCAACTCATATCAACTTAACAACCTTTTGAATGGTACATTATATTCTGGAGAAACCAACACAAGTTCAGTTCACTTTATATCTGTCACCTTATTCCTGGAATTATTTTATTTTTTTCTGTATAATTTCTTCCATATACCTACATTTTCCCACTGTATTTTAAGTTCTTTGGAGATTACAAATGTGGTTTCTTGCTGATTTTTTTTTCCTAGTATATAGTTTGACATCCTAGTACATAATGTAAAAACAAAATTGATGTATGTTATCAACAGACATTATTTAGCATTTTTATGGAGAACGTACCATATGCTGCAGTTTATTTGAAGAAACAATAACCTTTAAATGGTTTAAAAGGCTAGTTGAGTAAGCTTTTATAAAGAAAGATAAACAGTAATTGAAGATAATATCTTCTAACTTCCAAATAAGATTGTTAGGAGGTACACAAGCCAGCAGCAGCGAGTCACCCACCCTTCAGGAATGGGGAAGGTGAAAGCATGGCTGTCCTCCACACATCTGCTCTGCCCCTGGAGGAGAAACCTTGGTGTGCCCGTGCTTCTGTGAGGACCTTTGCTTGGGATGCAATACCATGAGGTCACTGCACTTTCTTGTTTTCTAGTACTTATCTTTGGTTCAAGGACAGACAGATTATTTATATAGTTACCATCTGAAATAATAAAACATTCAAAAAGCCAAGTAAAAGGCACAGCAAGTATCTTTTTTTTTTTTTTAGATAATGGAAAATTGTTGATGTGAAGAAACAAAAGTATAGCTTATATCGTTAGCATCAGGGATTTGTGCCTTCTTTTACCCCTCCCCCGCCCAGAAAGAAGACAGCAAAGGCTGAAAGAAAGTGGTCAGAGGACAGTGGTGCTGAGCATTTTTTGTTATAGTAGTATTTTTGGATACCCACGTGAAATGAAGGCTTTGGGATTAAAAAGTGGAGAGTCTTGAACCCTGAAGGGCTGGCAGGGAACTTGTGACTTTCCTTCTGGTTCAGAGGCTCCTAGCCTATCCTTCTTGCTGCTGCTGTTTCTGCACTGGTCGAGGCTCCTTATCCTGTTAACTCAAGAAGCCGCCTCTACCTGGGGTTATAGAGTGTTACAACGGAGTCCTGACTGCCTGGAAAAACTAGAAACCAGGAATCCTTTTGGTTGTGGGTAGATACTTCAACTTGAACTATTGTCACTTGCAGAAAGAGCTGAATTAGGGCTTGGCATCTGAAATGGAGAGTAGCAGGCAGCAATAATCAGTGAGCATGACTTAAATTCTCATAGCCCTCTTTCCTTCTTCACTTACCTTCCTCCAGTCCTTTCTCATCCTCCCCCTGCCACTGAGCATCAAATCTTACCCATGCAGAGCTTTCTGCATGTGAAGTGCAGTTTCAGTTCCAACTCAAATTTCATAATTAGTTATTCTGTGCTTAGTATTAACCGCCCATCCAGTCATCCATTACTCATCAGCATTTACTGTCTCGTATTAAGGTATAAAGATGGGAAAGCAAGTACAGTACAAATCAAAAAATACATCATTGCTGCGGTATAAATTAATGAGCACGATAGGAATAGAAAGAAAAGTATCCATAACTTTGCCAGAGTGATGAGACCTCAGAATGCTTTGCAAAGGGTGTCTTCTTTGAACTTGATGCACAACTCAAGGCAGAGGAGAAAGGCCATTTCAGAAGGCTAGGAGTGAACCCTCAGTTAGTTATTTTTGTACACATAAATGCAAAACTCTGTGCTGGTTATTAATTGACTTAGTAGATCTTGGTAAGAAAAGATAAACATGTGACTGTTTTTATATATTAAGGTTCCAAAGCCCAACACTATTTGTTGGATCATATGCCAGAAAGTTTAGTCAATAAGGCTCAAGAGAAACTTCGTTTAAAAAAATTTAAGAACAACATATATACTTGTAGAAACAGATACAAATGAGGAATAGATGGATAGTTAAAGATGTATTTCTGTCCTTGGCTTAATTCTAGATTTGGAAACAAATTGATCAATTAACTACTGCATGGTCTTACATGGTCTTAACAAGTGAAGTGATGGAAATTGCACATCTTAACAAAAATGAAGGGGGGTTCACAATGAGTAGGTGGAATATTCTGCCTCTGCCCCACATTGGCATCAATTTCAACCACTACTTTATTGGAATTTGTGAGTCCAGAAGTTTCTATGCATCGTGGAGCAAACAACAGCAGCAACAAATCTGCTAATTAACACATTGTAGATTGTAAGAGAATATTTCACTTTATCTGTCACATCTCCAAGGAAGAAAAGGTGGTGCCAAGAGCCACACTTATCCCAGCATGCAATTCCCCCCCCCCCCCCCCGGGGAGAACATCTTGAGCATATATTTTACTCAGCCATGTGGATGATGGCCCCAGACACATTCTTTCTTTCTTGGCCCTGATTGCTGAGGTGCCAGTACTCCTGAGAAGTGGGAAAAGGCCAAGCTCAGGATGGACAGGCTGTGGTCCCTCCTCATCACTGTGGAGTTCATCAGGAAACATCCCCGCAACATTCTTGGAACATTTTTCCCTACTGAGCTTCATCAGCTGGTCCATAAAAACCCAAAGCACTCATGTAGCTCAGTCTTTTGCTCACTCTGCTTGTTCCCCCAGGGATAGTAAGCATTTGGAAGGGTGACAGCCATACCAGGACTGGAAGAAGCCACACCAGTGGGAACATTCCTGGCACCACATGGAGAAAACAAGGAAGGATTCTTATTTATTTATTGTTTTATACTCCTATTCTGGCTTTTCAAGATCAAGAAAAGGGAATGTAGTTTTAGGAATTTCTGCTGACTTCCTACCACCAGCAAATATAAGTAAGTGGTGCCCAGAAAACACACACAAAGGTCTGTCTGAAGCAACCACAGAGGCTATCCCATGAGCCTCCCTACTGTGGTAGGGTGCTGGGCTCTCAGAGAGGCATATTGTGTCAGCTGTTACTGGCTGTGTTTTTATGTCGGCATCTAAGCATTGGATTTGTCATGATTTTAATTCTAGTGCTGCTAACCGATCTTGGCTTTGTTAGATGGGTATTTCATTCCTTATTTCCAGTTGCCCTCTGGTTCTTAGGATGTGGTTGGTGGCTGTGTGTTGCCTGGTAGGGAATTCTGGGATTCTTCTAGTTGTGGCCACTGTGGTTTAGGGAAAAATGTGTTTCTAGGTATTGAGGGCTGACGCTCTGCAATGAGGATGGGTTGGAGTAGGGCAAAATGGCTCTGCAGGAGAAAGGACAGCGAGGCATTCCACCCGATCTGCTTAGTCCCCTGGAAATGAGGGCAGGGAGCAAGGAGAGGCCACAGTAGGCAGTCTGCTTCCCAGCTGGGGATGACACTGGGGGTTGGATTTGGAGGAGAGAAGGGAGCCAATATCTACAGCTCACCTACCTGCTTCACTGGATTACCTGCTTCTCCAGCAGGCTTGGATGGATTGCCAAGGAATGCTGCCAGAGTTGGCGGCGGAGAAAACAGGATGCGTTAGTGGAAGAATGGTGTAGAAGGTCTACATGACCCACTGGAGTTGGGGGCAGAGAGGAAGGGAAGGCCATATCAGGTGGTCTTCTACACAGTATGGGGCAATGAGACCAGGGAGTTGGATACGGAGGAGAGGAGGAGGAGGGGCATGTGAACATCTGTACTAAGCCGTCTGCTTCCCTGGTCTGAGTCTAGTATTTGTTTTTAACACGCTCCTGAACTACTCTGAGTATTTAGGCATGGATAAAAAGAATAACAGATATGTAAATTGGACAGGAAGAATATGACAGTATAATTTTTTAACATGAAAATTCTGATTAATTTCCCAAAAACCTGTTATATTTAATAAATGAATTTAATAAAATTACAGGATACAAAACCAACATACAAAAATCAGCTTCATAATCCCATTGAAAAGACATCTGAAATGCTTATCAAATTTAGCTAAAGAAGTGAATAATTTTTATACTGAAGACTATAAAATAATGATGAAAAATTAACATGGATATAAATAAGTGAAAAGATATCTTTTGGCCATGGATTAGTAGAACTAATGTCAAAATGTCATTAGTACTTAAAGCAATCTATATCTTGTTGGTGTAATGTTCTTGTGGAATGTATACAATTTACCCTTGTCGATTCAAATGCTGATTTCTCTACCCTGCTATCTGGTTTCAATCTGGACATTGCTGTGATGTTTATTCTAAGCATCACCTGTCTCAAGTTTTGTAAACACACCACCATTTGTTCTCTGTATTTTCAATAAAACAACCGGCCAATGCTGAGGAATGGCGAGAATAATGTGGGACATCCTGGTCCAGAGGGGAGGAGAAGGAAGGGAGTGGGAGGAGTGGGAGAGCAGAGATCAGGAGATGACTTGGAACCACGAGGAGATGAACTGCACCTAAGATATGACTAAAAGCAAGTATAATGTGTAAAATCTGAATGGTAGAAAACTATGTGGGCTTGGAAGTTTGGGATGGAGTAACTATTGCCCAGCAACGTGCTCTAGAGTAATTAAATAAATCCTAATCTCTATGTGGTGATTTTTGTATACAGCAGGTTTAAGAATAACCACTGTTTAACTAAAACATAAACCAATAATAAACTTTAATAACCAACAACAATATCTTTAATCTCTATTACAATTTAGTGACAGTTTTTATGGGATAGGAAAGATAGCCCTAAAATTTGTAGACTCAGAAAATGCTTTGGCTAGGTAAAACATCTTAATAAGAGCAAAGCAGTAGACATAATGCTTCCTGGGCTGGCTTACAAATATGTAGTAACTAAGATAGCATAACAATGCCATAAAATATATGTATGTTTATGTATACATAAAGGTATCTGTTCCCTAGGTGTGTGTGTGCATTCAATGGAAGACTGAGACACAAACTCATCCATTGTTAGCTCCTGACAACCCAAGTCCATTCAAATATTGAACAACTTGAAATCATACATGTTCTACAAAAACCAACTTAAACATCAGCTGTGGACCTACACAGCTCCTCAACTGAAACAAGGGAAGATTTTTGTGATATAGTTCTTGGCAGTGAAGCATAGGAAGGAAACAGGACTGTACATTTCTCTACAGACAAGGAAACAGTAAAGTGTAACAGCCAACTACAGAAGATGCTTACAAGTCAGACAGCTGAAGTGACTTATACCAAAATGTATAAGGAACACATAGCACGCAATAAGAAAAAAAATCCTCATAATCTGTGCTAAATGAGTAAGGTGTCTCAAATAGACAAACCTATGATTTATAAGTATGAAAAATGGACTTAACCTCAGTAATCAACAGGAAAAAGAAAATCAAAATTATTATGTCGTATTTGGTTAAAATGGTCATCATCAAAAGGCTGAAAAAAATAAGTATTGTTAAAGATAAAGAGAAATGAAGCTCATTGTTGGTGAATGTGGGGGGTCTGAAAGATTCAAATGGTGGTCTGGGCATGGTGGTGCGTCGTATCCTTGATGCCAGGACTCAGGAGGCAGAAGCAGGCAGATTTTGTGAGTTCAAGGGCACCCTGATCTACAAAGTGAATTGCAAGACAGCCAGAGGTATAGAGTGAGGTGAGACCCTGACTTAAAAAATAATTAAAAATGGTGTTACCATGTGATTAATAATGTCAATTGTGTGTGTAACAACAACAACAACAAAACCCACAGTATCTTACAAGTATAACTATACTTTCATGTTCTCCGTAGTATCAGCCACACTGACTATGATCTGGAAATGAGGGTCAGTCATTAGATAAATGGATGCATAAAATGTGGGTTTCACAGACAACAATGTAGTAATGGCATCCAATCTTAGAAAAGAAAAAGATCTTGTAATAGATGAACTTGGAGGACAGTAATGAACTAAGCCAGGCACAGAACACAAACACTGCATAGCATCATTTTTGTGTGGTCAATAAAAATGTTTAATGGTATAAACAAAGAAAGAACAGAGGGTGGCTACCAAAAGTGGGTTGGGAAATGTTGACCAAAGGCTGTAGATTTCAATGATAAGATGGAGTAATTCTGGAGACCTAATTTGCAACATGGTAATTAGACAACAATGTACTATATACTTGAAATTTGCTAAAAGAGTATAGTTTATTTTCAGCACACCACATAAAAGTGCATATGGAAGGTGATAACTATGATAATTCTTTTTATTATGGTAATTATTTTCCAATGTGTATATGAAGATATCACTTTTTATATCTTAAATATATTTTTGCTAATTACATATCAACAGTTTCAGAAAGATGATGATGATGACAGTCATGGTGATGATGATATTGTTCTCACACATACTAGTGTTTGATAAGCCCTATCTTGATTTTTCAAACTTTTTAATTTAAAAAAATGACACAATTCCTGATGGGTCAGCTGTCCTTATGAGAGGGAAATGTCAGGCTGTTTTTAGGTATCCGCATCTACTCAATTGATATAAATCCACTTAGACACAAGTAGCCTTAGGAAATCAAAGTTTGAGCTAACTGAGTTGTATTGTGTATAAGATATTCAGATGAGGTATTGAAAACAAGGCTTCAGAGTTTACCAAGGATACTAAAACTGGAGGCTGAACAAATAATGAGGAATGAAACAATCAGACTCAAAAGGATTTGGATTGTATAAGTAATTGGATCAGCAGATGGCAAGCGCAGTTTGGTACAGGAAAATGTAAAATAGACTTGAAGCAAAAGAAACAAACTAGAGAATATGTGCTAAATGGAACAATCATCAAGAATGCTGACCAGGAAATGGAAGGGAGGGGCCATCATAAAACACAAATCACAGCAGCTCTTTGCTTGTGGCCAATTCTGTTGTTCTCACTCCTATTGGAAAGGATGTATATGCGTACTATCTATGCTGGGAGCTGCCTGGACCCTATGGGAACTAGCAGGCCTTGAAATTTTCAATCATTTTACCTCCCAGTTTTCTATACCTTTCAAAAACCATCTTAAGGTTTTGCTTATTTTTCATGCCCATTTTCTTCTTTGTTTAGGCTCATACACAAGACTCTATAATTACTCATCTCAGGCATTGCTGGGAAGAGCCAGAACTATGTTTTCAGGTTACTTACTAATTACCCTATATTTTACCTTGTCATAAAATTCCCAGATACCCACTTAAAGGTATCATTCCGCAAATTGCCCCATTCCCGGAAGATACAATGTACTTTTGCAAGGGTTGGAGATCAACTGCTCAGTTCTAGGGAATTCTTGGGAATTATAGGTAAAGGGTGGCATGTGTGTGTGTGTGTGGGTGTAGGAATTATCTCTTCAGTCTGTTTTAAATGGGAACTATCTTGTCCAGAGTCCAACACAGTCCTACTAAGGAAGAACTGACTGTAGGAAGCCCAGTGATGAATCTGCTGTTGTAGATCACCTTTGGGAGATATTCTGAAACACAAGAGAGAAGAGAAAAGAGCAGAACGAAAAATCCCTGTTCCTCAGACTGACTGACTAACTTGTCAACAGTCACAGGACTCAGGCCTCCAAGCCTATCTGGAAAATGACAATGGTAAATTTCAGTGCGCTAGTCAGAGGAACAGATGAAATAACAGTGAAATTTTATTGCATAAAATACTAGCTGAGGTAAAAGCTTGCCAGAAAAAAAAAAAAAAAAAAAAAGTAGCCAGTGAACTGCTCTGCTCCTGTGCTAATGTGCTTTTAAATGGATGATTGAGTCAGCCATGGACAGTCAGCCAGAGTCAGGGCTCCTTTTCATCTGCTGCCCCAGGGATTCTCACCCAGAGTTGATCTGTGTAACCAAGTAGGTACTGAAAGTAGTAGGTGTTTTCTTTTGTGTATATTGAAAATGCGCTAACAGGAGGTTACTAGCCGTGGCCCCCACGGTTTCGTTACTCACAGGGAGCAACGTTTTGAATAGCACTCCTCAGCGTTTAGATCTAGTTTCAGACCCTATGGTCGCCGAGGCTCAACTCTAGCTTTTGTTGTGGAGAATGAAAATGACTCTCCCTGGTCTGACAAGCACATGAGAATCACCCTTTCAGCACCAACCAAGGTCTGTTTTTCATGTGCAAAAAGTAAAACTGAAGTCTGTTTACAAATCATGACGGAGCCCATAGATCAAAGTAGCTTGTGAAATCAATTCATCTTGTGAATATGTGAAAATGGCCATGGCTCTTTTCGTATTGAAATTCTGTATTAGTTAGGCAGCCTCATCTAGAGTGTGACAGTTGGGTGAATTGAATTAAACAATGATAAAGCCCCAAACAATAGGAGTCAGCTAGACGGGGGCATCTAAAGACAGGATGCTATGGAGTGAGATTTACCATAACTTCAGTCCATGCGCGGCTGGGGACACGGCCACCATGTAATTAGCTGAGCAGTAACTTAGGTGTTTAAAAATATTTTTTCAGGTGCTTTTTTGTATTCATGATAGATTCCCAACACCAAATATCAATCTCAATCAAAGCAGCAACTGAGTTTATCATAAATTATCATGGAAAGGTTTTCTACTGAGTAGATGGTTAATTACTATCTCATTTGAATATTTTTGCATATTAATGAGAAATGGATGAAAATCATTTTTAGATTCTTAACTTCAGCTGAGAAACCCATGGAGATAATAGCTCCTTTTAAAAAGACATGTGATTTCTACTACTGAAGGAGATACTGATTTATTCTTTCCAAAATTACTGACTAGTTTTAAGTTGATGAATGGATTAGTATATTTTGCCATTAATACACTATAACCAAATGAAAGACAACTCTATTACTTGACACTGTAGCCTCTAGCTGCCTGCCAGGTAAGAAAAATGGAAAATAGATGAAGAACACGCTAAGGAAAAGTGTAACCTTGCTCAGTCCTTCAGTTCCTAGATGCAGAGATTTCTGCTTCCAGTTATGAACGTACTTATAATGTCTTGTTTTTTTTTTTGTTTTTTTTTTTTGCCACATGAAATTCTCTGTATATTTGTTTACAAGAAACATTTAGATCTGGAATATGCATATGGAGCTGAAGGAGGAGATACACACTTAAAATTATTGCTATAGTCTTCAAATTGACAGTGACTGACAATTGCCTCAGGCTTCATAAATTGTTGCTAGCCAGAAGTCAAAAGTCAGGCTAATAAAGTGTCCTTGAAAGTCTTCTGAGCATCACAGACAAAGGACATATTACTTATATTCTCATGTATTTAGAATAAATAATTCAAAGGACAAATTATTTCTCTCCTTTCAGTTTTTTTCCTCCTTCATCTCTTATTTTGTATGAAAACCCACTTGTGATATAAGTTTAAGATCTCTTCCTTTCCCTCTTTGGAAAGAGTCTGTCACTACCAATGATTTCATGAATCCAGCTGACTTTATTGTTTGTTTGCTTGCTTGCTTGTTTTTTTGAGACAGGGTTTCTCGGTGCTAGCTTTGGCTGTCCTGGACTTGTTTTTTATATCAAGCTGGGCCCATACTCACGTTGATCTGCCTGCCTCTGTCTCCTGAGTGCTGGGAGTGCTCCTGAGTGCTGAGTGTGTGTGCCACCACACCCTGCTTTATTTGTTTATTTGTTTGCTTATCTATTTATTTATTTTAATTTTATTTTATGTGCATTGGTGTGAGGGTGTTGGATCCCTGAAATTGGAGTTACAGACAGTTGTGAGCTGTCTTGTGGGTGCTGGGAATTGAAGCTGGGTCCTCTGGAAGAGCAGCCAGTATTCTTAACCACTGACTCATCATTCCAACTCTGAATTCATTTGACTTAAATAAGATTTATTGCAGACAAATGAAGACTAGTCACGGTGGGTAAAATTGGATAAGTATTTTCATATTTTTGAGCCAAAACATTATCACAGATGGGTAATATAAACAAGACATTAATCCTATAGGCCAAGGCCACTTCAGCGAAATATCGACTTAGAGAGACCTCAGATAAATTGGAATGTTCTTAAATGTGTATTACTTGCCATTGCATTTTACTGTGGGGAGTCAGGCTTGGAGCATGGAGCTTTATTTGGGCGCATAGACTTTAAGGCACGATCATGAAGTGCAATGGATGCCTGAGAATTATTTAATTCAGTAGAAGAGTAAGAGAAGGAAAGAGTTCTCTGAGTTTGAAGAGCATATCATTTAAAAGAAACCTGATCATACAAGCTCGCACATACCTGATAAAGAAATAACTCTTAATTATGATCTGTCATTTCATCTACCATCATGGTCAAGACCTTTTAGGTCAGAAAGTGAGAATACTTTTCTGACCTAAGAGTGGTAGACTCTGGAAATGGCAATGGTAGTATATCTTTCTGGGGAAAAGTCTGTAAAACAGGCAAGCCATTTTAAAAAGAACTAAAAACCTTGATGTTTCCAATTGAGCCATATGCCAGGGTAACTCTCAGGATAAGAAATGAACTATATTTTTTATGCAGAAAGTGGGATTTAAAAAATGAAATCAAGAGTGGCATTAGCATGAGCTGTCCACTCCCCCTCTCCTCCTTCTGGTCTCTTCCAGTCTTTTTTGCCAGAGAACTGAGAATGAATTTTTGAGAGCCAAGGATATGGCAAGGAAGACAAAATTAAGCTGGGAAGATTTTGGCGGGACTACATGCTTAACATACCGCACCGTTTCTTTAATATAGTTCAACAGTCCTGTGTCATTAGTTGGTAGCTTTCCTTTTCAGCAACTTACAATATTCTTTGTTTTTGTGCTTTTTTTTTTTTCTTCTTCATTAAGCTTAACATGCTGGAATTAATTATTGCTGGGTAGCCGAAATCTGTTGGGCTACTTTTCAATTTTAGCTAATGGAAGTTAGTCCATATTCAAAATTGCCAACCTTAGCAAATTGTATTTTTTCCTATATCTTCTAGTTCATGAATACGCAGTGTGACTGCAAGGTATAGTTGTGGTATAAGATAACTGGCCTTGTGTGTTTCATGAGGTTTTTTTTTTTCCTAGTAAACTCTTTTTTGTGTGGAAGTTAGAGGATTTTATACAAAATATGGAGGTTGCAAATGAATTTAAAGAACACCCAAAACAATCCCTTTCCTATCCTTCAAATGAAGCTATACAAACATTTACTTCACTTGTAGAAAAGGCGATGTGCAAATTATCTCTATATTAGTAAATTCAATATGCTTGAATAAAATAATTCAGAAGTGTTTAGATACCACAACCCAAAAACTAAACGTTTTTTTTTGGTTTCTGAAAACTTCAGTAAGGGATTGGTCTAAAACAGGAAAACAACCCAAAATATAAAGTATATCCAGATCTGGTATCAGATTTTAGAGACTAACACACACACACACACACACACACACACACACACACGTAGAATGAATTTCACATACATGATGAAGCATATGAACAGGTGTTATCTTTTTTTGCATCTGAGAATGTTAAGGATATTAATTGAGGTATCTGGCTGTCCTATGAATAATTTACCTAAATTTATAGGCCTCCTTTCAGGTTACCGAGAGGATAAAAGGAAAAGAACTGGAGGCAGCAATGTGGTAGTTGATCACGTGCAGAAAGGACAAGATCAGTATAATGTCATGCTCTTTTCTCAGCATGTGTTTTTGTGTTTGATCAAACTCTCCACAATGCTGTTGTTATTTTCTTTCTCCAGTTTATCCAGTTACCTGGCTTACTGTTTGATAGTCAGCACGAAAGGACTGTCTGGTCTAGCGTTGGCTGTAATGGCTGTGCTCTGAAGAGTTGCTCTTGGTGCTCTGGAGATTCTGCAGAGCCTGCACTGTGTGCAAGCTCGTGATTTCTTAAAGCTTCTCTGTCCCACTCTACAAACGTTGTTCATCACAACAGTCTGTATCAAACAGGTGCCACTTGGATCCTAAGTTTATCAAAGAATTCATCAGAAATCTCATGTGGCTGAGCTAGAATCTTTGGTCATCTGTGCCTAATTTCAGAGGCAAAGGCTCACTTGCCACTTCAAAAAATGGCCCTCCTACTCCCCGCTCCCCAGCTCAGTGAGCACCTGGCTAATGTCAACTCTCTCACCTATGAGCTCTGTCATTTTGGCTGAAATAATTATGTGAGCATTTGTTTTCTCTCTCCCTTTGTTAAATGGGTCTAATGACCATTTTTAATTAAAGTATACAACAAGTAATGGCTATGAAACAGTTTTAATATAGTGCTAGCAAACTTATCAACATGGGGCTAAGGTGGGCGGTTGGTTCTGTGAATACTCTTTTTAGGCTAACCTGAAATTAGGTCCGGCTGCTTATAAACTGGGGACCAATGAGATGGTTTTAAGACCTCAGCTCTAGGTTGAGGACTTGCTCACATCACCTGGTGAAGAGCTTGCTGTACCCAGGTAACTGGTTGTGAAGAGTCAGCCAGAAGTGGACGCTTCTTTTGCCCACCAGGGCTTTTGTCTGAGAATCTCTCATTTTCTGTCTTGGAAAGACAGTCTTGTGTACAATGGGATGCTTTATAGCTGGACTTCCTACACTATTTTACCATTCTAGTAAGGACATATGCATTTAATTCTTTTCTACATCTCATTTTTAACAATGTGGTACTAATCTACAACAAAATTTGGTCCCTTAAAGTTAAATCTCAGGCTGGGGTAGTTCTACGCCTTATCTTTGATGAAAAACAAAAACAACAGAATTGTTATTTGTTAGATTATGGATGCTTCCATGGTCACAGAGTATTTTTTACTTTAGGCGAGACCATATGTGGTGAAATTATAATGATTTTTATAATTACAAGTACTTAATATTTTGTTAATTTTTCAACTAGACTTCATTTTAGGCAACTAAATGAAATACAAAGTTTAGAAAACAATGGCTTTATTTTTATATTTATGCTTTTGTCCTCTTGATGTAAATATATGTTATGGACAGTTCATTTTATAATGCAGTTCTTTATAAGCACAATACAAATAGCTATGTAACTTGTAACATTTTTCTGTGAAGATCTTGAAATAAAAATAATCAACAGTAAATACCCAAACTACAGCTGCAGTTTTAAATATTTTATAATCCAATCAAATTGTTTGAGTAGTAATGCATTTAAATGTTGTTATGGAATCCCCTCCAGACGTTTTAAAATGGTTACTCTCTTCCTCGGTTTTCTAGTTCTGAATTTCATAAGGGATGACAGTTTTTAATAATGGAGCATTTGACTTACAGAACAGTGTTTCTCTTTGCATTGCAATATGATCTATAATTTTCTGGCTTGACTTTCAGAGGGACACAGCTACAAATTTTCTTTTATTAATGAACATATATATGCATCTATTGTCACTGCTGAAATTAAAATGATCTTAAATGAAAAGTTTCACCTGGGTCATAGAACATCTTTTTAGGTATTTAGAAGAAATTATTTCACCATAAGAGAAAATGCATCAGGCCAAAATTTAAAAAAAATGCTTTCATGAAAGCATCAGAGTAGATGCCATCTTTAATTAAATATGATTTTATATTTGAGGCCAGGTCTAGGGCTAGATGTAGTTTAAATTATTTTTAAATCAAATGGGTTAAAAATGGAATTGGGAAAGTTTTCTATGACAAAGCTAATATTAACTGAAGGTTCCCAATATGTTGTGTTCTGGACTAAAACATGTTTCACAACTCATGCCACGGTTTCATAACACAATTTCCATTTTAAATAAGAGATTGAAGACAAATAGAGGTTAAGGATTACTAATCTTGGAATCTGGGTTTTATGACCAAGCATCTTATGTGTATCAGGTACTAGCATACACTTACTTAATTGTACAAACTCATTTAATGTAACTAAAGGGCAAAGGATACCCATCTGAATCAAATTGTCTTAACTGAATCGTGAATATTCTATAAAGTGGATTTCTTATTTTAAAACATGGGGTTGACTCATCTTTATGGATAGATTAATATAAAACATTACTCTAAAACATTTATTTAAGCAATTTTGTATTTGACTTAGAGTGAAAACAGTAAAGCGACATCATCACCTTTCCTTGTTGGCATCACGATTGTTTGCTTATCCGTTAACATGCTTCATTCAATTCATGGCTTACAGTGTGCTCATATATGAATACTGTTAGATACTGCTGAAGTACTTTTATCCTATAACTAAAGTATGATATAGAAAACAGATGAGAATAAAGAACAATAAGGACTGCTTAACTAGGTCTTACTAAAAGAAAGATCAGATAAAAATGGACTTCATAGTTTGATAGCTTGATGTGAGAAATTCAGTTTGATAGTCTGTGCGTACTTTGAATTGTCACTGGATTAAAAAAGCAGGCATAATTTGTGAAAATAACTTATGCTAATAAGCTAACATTATAGAATAAACATACATCAGATGTACAAAACACAGGTGTGAATAGTAATATTAAGAATGCAAAAAGTGTCAGAAATATTTGGGTGCAATATATGGGTTAGTAGGATGGGAGTACTGAAAGCCGTAGACAGGTGGTTGGTGGCTCATTTAACACTCATGCCGCTACTGCACCACTGGATGGGCGTATCTTGTCAGGGCAGTCATATGAAACGTCATTTTAGCTTCATATAATTCCTAGAAAATGTATGTGTTCAATAAATTGAGCACTAAAAACTCACGCGTTTCAACGATTTACCTAAGGTTAATTAACTGGAAATGAATAGGGCCATGCTTGAACACCAGGTCTTATCACATATTGGTTAAAGGTTCTTAGTTGACCAATTGGTAATGGACATGTTTGGACTACTGTAAAAATAAATAACAATAGAACCATATACTGGGTGGCTTAAAAAGAAAAAGTATAGAATCAGTTGCCTGCTTTTGGAACACTTTCCCCTAGCTGGGCTGCCTCGCCTTGCCTCAATGGAAGGGGATGTACTAAGTCCTGATGCAATAAGCCTGGGTGGGTTTGTAAAAAGGGGATTGTTCCCTTTTCTGAGGAGAAGGGGTTGGGGAAGAGGGTAGAAGGTTGGGATCTGCAGGAGAGGAGAGTGGGGGCTGTGATTGGGATGTAAAATGGATGAATAAATAAATAAATAAATAAATAAATAAATAAATAAATAAATAAATAAATTTTTAAAAGCAAAAGTACTTTTTACAGTTCTGGAGGCCAGAAAGATAAATGCATTTCCCTCTTTATCTAAAGCAATTAAAATGATTGAATTCTTGATTTTTCTTTGAAGTTTCCAACATAAGTTATTTGACCATCACGAAGTATTCTTTAAGCAAATCACTAATATTTACTTAAGCCACAGGAATCCTTTCTACAGAACTTAGTGTTATAAATGTGAGGTTCCTAACTCTTCTGACTTCCTTTCTGCTTCAGGTTGATCTTTGATCTAAGTTTGTAGGCCACCTTTTTCATCAGCAGTAATTCATTTATTTACTCTATTTAAAAAATTTTGATCCCTCTTAGTTGAAAAATTCTTCCTCCTGGAAGTTATCCACACCCATCCCTCTGATGGACTATAACCCAAATTCCAGTTGACACCTGAGTCTTTTTATGCATGCGCTGTTTTCTTATACTGACAGGCTTCATGCTGTGCCATCCACTCAGTGCCCAACCCCAGATGTCTGTCTTGCTTAGGTAATTTACCTGGTTTGTTCACCGTAAACCTAGGCCACAGTTGCCGAGTTTCCTTTTCAGGAAAAGGCCTCATCTTTCTCTTTTGCTAATTCTTCTTGTGTATCAATGAGATCTTAGAACTCAAGTGAAAATCTGATTTGCAAACTACTTGTTATGCATTTAAGTCAATTAATACTAGACACTAGTATTCTTCCTTTTTGTGTGTAAATTCAGCTGTTACATAAAGCACAAATAAACTTCTGCTTTAATTTTTCTTTATATTTAGCAAATATGCACTTAGAGTTTGTTATGTGTGTTGGGTACTATTCTATGGTGAAAAGACTGTCACTTCCTGTGAGTAGACTGTCTTACCCATAATAGCTAAATTGATGGAGCGTGCTGCTTGATTGGGTCCTAGGACAACCAATAGCAACACCTCCTGCTTCCTTCTGGAGTAGTTATATTTTCTGTGACTTGACTTTCAGATTTGAGTCCAGTTTGTCTAAAGTTAAATGTTCATGGACTCTCCCATCATGTCCATAAACGTATGTGATTATCAGTGTAAATTATCTATGTTCAGTGATGCATGTGTGTTATTTGAATGTTCTTGCTGAGTTTATTTGTGTGTGTGTGTTTTGAATGTGTCATTTTCTTCCTTCCCAGTTTGGGCTTCTTTCAGCAAATCATAGCAACTCTGTAGAATGAAAATAAACACGGAAACCATCTTAGTGGTAGCACAGCAGATTCTCTTGGAGTTTCCAGGAAGCCCATGACAATGGAAGAGACCTATTCAGAGCTGGTCTTAGAAGTTACTAGTGTGCATCACCATCTGGATATCCACCTTGCTTTTAAATGTACATTCTTAGGCTGAGTACAGAGGTTTAGGTCATTGAGAACATAGAAGTTATTCTATTTCAAGCATGTGTTTCATTAAACACTGACCTCAAAAATACTCTGATTAAAAAAAATGTGTAGGGCCATATATTGAATTCTTTGGGATGTCCTGCAGGGAGGTAATTCATTTTGACTATATTTTTATTCTTTGTTAAGTTCTATACATTCATATAATGTGTATTGATAATATCCATTCGCTGATTTCTCCCTCCTGCTCTCTCCGGAAAACAACCTTATTTTCTTTTCATTTCTTTTGTTATCTATAACCCTGAGTCTATTTAGTGCTGTCCGTGTGCAGGTGGGTATGTGGACATCCAATGAGGCATGAATGACATGCCAGTGGTCACATTCCCAAGGAGAGCCACTATCCCACCCTCAGGAGCAACTACCTAGCAATAAATCCTCTGACAGGGGTCGGGCCTCGTGAGTTTCTTACTCTCTGTGCTTGAATCTTTGACTGGTTTTATCTTGTGCAGGTAACCACGCCTTAATGAGTTCATACATGTAACAGCCATGCCATGTTAACAAGTCACCCTTTCACAGCCCCCTTCTTACTTCTATCTCTCTTCTGTTATGTTCTCGAAGCTTTTGATGGTGGGAAGTGATAGACATGACCCAGACCCTCAGAGTTATTTATAGTTAGCACTTCGACTAGTTATCAGTCTCTGCATTAACCACTTCCCACTGCGCAGAGGAGCTTCGCTAATCAAAGTTAAGAGCAGCACAAATCTCTGGGCATAAACATAAGCATTTAGAACAGTGGTAAGTCGTCACCCCAGAGCCTATGAGCTTCCCAGTCTCGGGCTTTTGACCAGGTTTACAGTGCTGGATCTGAAATTCTTTCACACAGAGAGGGCCTCATACTCAATCAGAAAAAAAAAAGTTGATTACTCCCCTAACTCTCATGTCACTATCTCACCAGTAGGCACATTTCGCTGCAGGTCTGTGTTGCAGCAGTCAGGGTGTAGAACTGTATAGACCACTGGTGTCTTCTCCTCCTCAGCAAACTATCGCATCTTCTGGCCCTGTGTAAGCCGTTATCAAGGAGAGAGTTGCCTGGCTTTTTTGAGGTTGGTTTCTCTATGTCTGCTAGGAGCGAAATCTTGAGTTGTATAGTTTTAGTTACTGTAAAATTTCTCAAACCTTTTAGCCAAAATTAAATGTGATTCTCTGGGAAATGAGTATGAAGTTTTGTTTTCCCAAAATGTATTTTACTATAGAATTGAACCTTTTTTTTTTTCTTATTTTATTAAATTATTTCTCATGAAAATGTCTTTAGAGATGTATAGTTTGGGAAACTTTGAGAGACAGGCGTACAGAAAGTATACTGTCTATAATCTAGAGTATATCTGAGACTCTGAAGTATGTTTTATATTACAAATATTAATGAGTGTTAAGTTAATACTATGCCATCATATTCTTCATCAGAGAAATAGAAACAGATATAGAAAAATGAAAAACTTTTAGTTTCTCTGTTTGAAATGTTAAAAAATAAAATAAGTTCAAAATAAATCCCACCCCTAAAAAAACCCACATTTGTGCCACCTGCTTCTTTCACTACCCCTGAGAGAGACATTCAGGTTAAGACTGCATCCTCCCTGTCCACTACAGACCTAAAAATCAGCTCTCAAGAGTTTCCAGCTAGAGTTTGCTTTAGGCTTTGAGGAGAAACTATGACAACCATTGAGAACTCTCTTAGAGGCTCATTCAAAGTTCTCTCTCTTTCAGGGAAGCATTGGACATCTAGAGAAATCTTAAATGTCAATACCGCAGCAACCAGGGGTGATTGAACATCTGGCATTAGGCTGGTAGCAAACGCTTATCTCAGTTTTTCTCCAGTCCTATAAGGTCAGGAACATAAAACAGACTTAGAGAACTTACATAACTATCAAAAGCCAAATAGTAAACAGAGCGCCAAAGAGCAAACGCAGATGTGATTGATTATAAAAGCCACAGCCTTTTCATGACAGATTTTCTCCCAGTCTACAGAGATACCAGTTCATGAACGAATTGGGACGCCAACATATTGTACACTTCCTTTCCCTAAATTTTTACTTGAACCTAAAATTAAGCATTGTGTTCTAGAATCATAACCCAGATGAGAATTCCACCGGGAGTCTGTATCTCAGTCCCTCTTCTAGAATGCACTGGACCCCAGAGTTCACCTTCCTATGTGTGAAAATTCCCATGGAGAAGGGATTTATTTAGGCAACCTACAAATACAGTGACATCCTTCATTTTTGTAGAAAGTAGAGCAATGCTATAGTCGTTATAGTCGCTCTAAGATTGTTTTGTTTGTTTGAGAGTATATGCAACTTTGTTTTCAGAGGTCTTTCAAGGTTTAGATACTGTGGATTTAGTTTGCAGTTCTTTTTATAGGTGAACTTTGTGGGTTAAATGTTTTCCTTTTACTTCCTCAAATACTTAAAATAACAGTACCAACAATGTTTCCATTGCACAAAGCTTCAGCGAAAATCTGAACAAAGGAAGCAGCCGGCAAAGGACAAAGGCTCAGAAGAAAGTATTCAGTGGGTCAATAATTTAACAAGTTCAGAAAGTGTGCAGTATCAGTTCTTACACAGATTCATAAGATAGATTTCTTCATTAAAAATCTATTAAGAGGTAGAAGGAATTTATTAAACAAATTATTAATATTTCAGGGCACTGCTAACTAGCAAATTAAAACAAAGATAAAATGGGAAAAGGAAAATATACTTCATGATTAAAAATGAATTCCTACTTCACAGTGAATTTTACCAAAGGCTAATTATAACTCAAACATTTCAGTTTAGGAATGTAATTTTCCCCCTTTTCTGAATCATGAGGTAACAAGCAGTCTATGTTGTTTTTCCTTTTATTTTTTTTTTCAGTCCTCCTCCGAGTCACATTTTCTCTTTATAAGATGTAAAGCACACATATATTACTTACATGAAGTAGGTGTAGTGGATATTTTTTTCTTATAGTACAAATCATCAGAAACAATAGCAAAAAACATACATATTTTTCTTGCCCTTATAACCATGTAATGACCCCCACTGGCCTCCAGTTTACTCTGGGCATTTTAGTTTGCAATTATAAGTGGGGGCTTTGTACATTTCAATAATGCTTCTGAAGGTGTTGGGCATGCGGTCTTGTAAGTTATGTTTGCTTTATGGGAAGTAAAAAAGATTCAGATTGTAAACTGCAAGTTATAGCTTCATCAAAAGCAACTCTGTAAAACTATTCTTTATTCTTTTTCTTTCAGTAAAATATTTGGTTCAATTAACTAAAACTCTATTAAATGCTGTTTAGAATACACTTTGTAGCGCTATGACAGTACAACATTATAAAAGCTTTTAAAGGTTTTATTAAGAGGCTGTCGTTTGTCATTTGAATCCAGACACTTTTGAAGGATTGCTTATATATTCTGAAATAATGAAACTCGTTTTGGTTTTAATGATCTAGCCATGCATGCATGCCTGTGTCTATCAAATGTTTCTCAATTATACTTTTTGCCAAAATATTGCAAGTTTCTTGGAGGGAAACTACACAAAATTGCGTCTATCCCTGAAAAAAAAAAAAAAACTGGACAGATTAGTCAAGGGACCAGGTGGACACAGCCTCTAATTTTTGAATTTGGTCAGTTGTGTAATTATAATACCTGACAGAAAGTAAGGTGTGGCAAGTGTTGAATGAATTTTAAGAAACAGTGAAGTAAGATGAAGCCACCAGAGATAATGCAAACACCCCAATGCAAAGAAGGTGATTCAGTGACGAAGCCACAGGGATGGTGGACTCATTTTGTCTGGAGCCTTCTAGCTCCAGACTATGACTGAAGAGTTCCAGTTTCAAAGACTTCTTCCTTTGGGTGCTCATTTCCACATTACCAATTCCCAGAAAGTTTAAAAGACCTACGTTGATACAATTGCTTTCTGTGCTTTGATTATTATGGTCTGAATCTGCTAGGCTTTCTTTGGCCCTAGCTCCCCGCTATAGACAGCACAGTGCAGAACAAGCATGGCCAACTTTTCTCAGGAGTTTGGAAAAAGTACTACTCAAGGAGAATGAGGAAGGCTTGGTGGACAGAGAGAGGTTTGGCTCTTAAAGAGTAGAAGAAGGTGGGTTTGTTGGGGTTGCTTCAGTAAGGAGCTTGTTCTAGGATGAAGAGCAGGGGACATGTCTCAACTACAGACCTGAGGATCCAGATACAGCCTGGGGGCTGCAGGGCTAAAGAGCTAAGGTTTGGAGAAAGCCTTGGTGATGAGCTGTTCCACGTAGAGATAGGAGCTGTTTCCTCAGGCAGGCTGTGACAACATCTCTCTAAAGATGACCTTGCAGGAGATACAAAGAGTTGGTGTTGAGAGACAGAAAGTTATTATGACAGTCACAGATACGTTCCTATGCAGGCTTGTGACAAGTTTTCAGAAATGATAGAGGAGAATGAAGCATTAAATGGAGGTCAGACAAAATCTGAAGGACCCCTCCAGCCATCAGTTCAAAAAATAAGGTCGAATACTGGGCTCTGAAATCAGACGTTCTGATGTATGTTGGTTTTATGACTAGTTACTGTGACCTTGAATAAATGAGTTCTGCAACTGTCCCATGAGTTCTGTAATCCTTAAAAAAAGGAATAATATTTTAACATGTTAATGGGAGATTTAATAGAAAACACATGTGAAGCCCTTCCCGCAGAGCATAGCACAGGAAAAGGCCAGTAAATGCTTGCTTAAATTGCTTAATTTCTTGACTTTTTAATGCTAAAAAGAAGGGAGAGGAAAAAAGGCTTGTTGGAAATGTAGGACTGAAACGGAAGTTTTAACAGTGGCAAATATCAGTTGCAGGTGGATGTAGGGCAGAGGACCCGGAGAGATGCCCAGAATCTCGGAGCGTTAGGGATGAGTAACTGTGAATCTAGAGAAGCAGCAGCTCCTTCAAAGTAGAAAGGGAGGTTCCCTCTTCCCCAAAAAAGATTTTCCTGAATTTTCTTTTCAGAATTGACATAAGTTTTTAAAAACTTAAATTTATGAACCAAAATATGTTTTTCTGTACAGAATTATTTTTAAGTTGTCTGCTTCTAATTTGAGGAAAGAAGAAATCTGATTTTTTTTCCAGGGAGGTAAAAATCTTCGATAAACCTGTGTTTTTCTCCAGCAGGCCTAGACTGCCGAACTTGATGCAACAGCATAGACTAGTGGTGGAAACGGAGATTGTCACAGGGAGGTATGGATACCATGCTTTTTCTAGAATCCGTCCTGGATTTTAAGCTGCAGAGAGCTGCAGCAACAGAGCATTAAATAAAACTTCAGGCACAAATATTTTAATAATACAAGTCTTGTTTATTAATTATTCAAATATTTGGAAAAATGCACTTTCTTTTCTCGTTTGGCTTCTGAAACAAGTGCCTTAACAATAACAATGATCATGTGTTCAAATGTAAGAAGGTATTTCCTTTCCTCTAACATAAGAACGCAGTTGACTTGAAGGAACTGTGAATCACAAGCTTTCATAACGTGGGAAATGAATGTGTCATTTTCTTGTGTTGAATTTCTTTAGGAGAAACGCATCAATCAACAGTGATAGGTAACGTAGACACCATAGACACCATAGACACCATAGACACCGTGAAAAGAAATGGAATTAACTGAAATCTACATCCTGAATTTATAAATTAATAATAAAATATCTACACAATTTATGCAGTATTTATAAAGTAAATAAAGATTGTATTACATATCCAAAAAGCCATAGCAGAAGATGAAGAGTTTAAATAAACTCCTTTGATGGGGAAAAAATAATCTCTGCAGGATTCAGAGTTCAGAAGATTGTCAAGAAGAGAGTGAACATTTAATAAGTATTTTAACAAATTCATATGTGTATGTGTATGTAAAGTAATTTCCCAAAACTTGTGGTTTAAAATAATTACCATGTTCTATTTCTCATGGTTTTCCTGTGGGCTAGAATTTGGGAAGCGTCTCAATTGGGAGGTTGTCATTCATGTCCCCCAGGGAGGTACATCCAAGCCAAAGCTAGAAATGGAGGGTGAGGAGCTGTGGGCAGCCTGCATCTCTCACTTATTCAATCTTGCGGCCTCAGAAAGTGATCTCTCCTTTGAGAGAGTTGCTTCCTGATGTCATAGTGTTCTCAGATTTCTTTCCTTTTAAAGATTGTGTGTGTGTGTGTGTGTGTGTGTGTGTGTGTGTGTGTGTGTGTGT
>NW_026596109.1:18780672-18797955 GCF_907164565.1 Psammomys obesus | reverse complement strand
TGTGTGTGTGTGTGTGTGTGTGTGTGTGTGTGTGTGTGTGTGTGTGTGTGTAGGAGCCAGCTAAGGGCAGAGGAGAGCAAAACTGGTATGTCCTTGGGAGTGGAATTACAGGCAGTTGACCCAATCAACCTGGTTCTGGGAACCAAATATGAATCCTCTGAAAGAGCTGAACCACATCTCAAGCCCATGGCCTTAGACTTCTTAGGAGGTTGCAAGAAAGAGTATTTCACTGAAGAACACCACACGGCTGTGATCAATAGAATACCTCTGGAACACCCTATTGGCCAATGTCATGGCCTATTTTCAATTTAAAGAAAAGACACAGATTTTGCCTCTTCACAGAAGTACAGTCAAAGTCACAGTGAAGAAGGGGATTTTTACACAAAGAGGCATTTTAAGATAAGCTAAGCTGTAGAAAGCACCACTGCTGGAGTTTGTTCAAAAGCTGCACACTGTAAGTTTCTTATAATTCTTTTTGTCTTAAAAAACAGAATGTCATATACTAGAGAAAGGTACTAAGTCGTGCCCAGCCTGATAAAGGGCTTTTAAAACTTACATCATTTAATATGTAAAACCCCTATTTACAACATACTTGATTATATGTTCAGCATCTGCCAATCAAACAACCATCTAATTAGGTCACTATTGTGACAAACATTTAATCTATCAGATTTACTGTTTAGCATAATATAGGAACAACAATAGCAGCAGCATCAAGGATCAAATTGGAACAGAGACAAGCACACAGAATCTCCAAATGCAAACCAAGACAAAAGCTCGCCATATGTGTAATTCGTTTTCCTTCTCATGAGCTAACAAGTTTCCTTGAGGGACTACGGAAGACAGAGTCTTAGGTGACAAGGAATTCATCTCAGGGTACTGCTTGAAGATTCCAACGAGAGGTTGTATTACCTTGAATGCAAAGAGGTACAGAAATCTTCTAGGCTCATACAGTACCACTTGGTGCACCTTTGTAAGCTAAATCATCTTTCACCTTAGATACATATACAAGAAGAATGTAGAAACACTAGAAACCAGCCTTGCCAGCCAGTAAAAAGCTGGGTGGTAACTGTCTTCTTCCAGGGGCTCACGTGTGTTCCAGGAGAACCCTCTCACTTCTGGAGTTTGCGACTCACAAGGAATCATGTGCAGCACCACAGGCATAGTATTATTATTGGCAAAGAGAAGGGTACATACAGCAAGGCTATTCTAAAGTTGACTTCATCATAATCAAGTAATAAACATGCATTATTGAAAACATAACTTCATATTGTATCCCTTAAAATTAACTCCCTGCTGTAAAAGTTAAAAAATTATACTCTACAAGTAGAAGTTTGGGGATGAGTTAATAAAGTCAAGTGGAAGTACTTTCCCCTGGCTCCCCTTGTGATTGTTGGAGACGCATTCTGAAGGTGTCTGAGCATGGATGATACACAAAACCAACAATTTCATGCACACACTGATGGATAATAAGGAATAGGCTACAGGTGGAGCCTGAGGGTTTGTTGCTGCTTTTCTTTTCAGGATGTTTCTGTGTTGTTGCAATATAATTTGTAACATTGCAAGAAGTTGTAAGTCAGCACCTGACATCTGAAAATACTCGTTCAGTTTATTCATCTCCTTCATGGGTTCTGAGCGGCTGCATCCAGATCTGGGGAAAGTGTTTTTCTCTCTTTCTGCAGTATTTCTTGTTTTGTTTTAGCTACCTCAATAACTCTCCCATTGTGTTCCACCGTGGAAGGTACAGACATTAAATGAGTTGACAACAATCACTTTGGAGTCCAATCACAATTGGAGTCCCAGAAAAGCATCTCAATATTTTCTTGAAGATGTGTGGGGAAATCTTACCATTTATTTAGGAAGAATATCCACATGGCTTAGCTGAAAAGTCAAAAATCCAAACCTTTTGGGGGAATCACAATATTCCTGAGTGAACGGAAAGTTGAATATAGACAATCAATAAAATAAAACTGTACTTGAAGTACACTGACTCTGGTTTATCCTTTTGTATTGTCTCGACACTGAATATACATCGGGGGTGACTTTCCCAGCTCTTTATCCTTCTGTTTCTCAGCGAGACGAAGATGCTACGTGCTGAAGACTCCATGAGCAATTCCTCACATTCTCATTTTGGAACGGCAGGTCTGAAGAAGGAAGAACCAGGAAGAACCACAATACTGAAAGTGGGCTTTCTCTATAGTCAATTTCTTTTTTACCTGAGATTTGGTTCTACCTGAGTTGACTTGTATTCTAAAACATCACTTGATTCTTAACCAAAATATTGTTATGCCTATTAAATACAGCTTTAATCTATTCTGTCATTAAATTAGCAATTGAGTTTAAAAGTGCCTTCAGACACTTCTGTTGTAATTTGAGAGAGGAATTTTACAAACCATTGAATTTTAATTTTAAAATACTATTCAGTGAACTGGAAAAAAAATGGGGTTTGGGGTTTTCTCTTATATGATGAAATATCATTTATAAAGCAATATAAATATGAAATATATATTTATATATAAATAAATATATATAACACATATAAATATATATTCAAAGGAAACAATCACAGAATGAGATTATGCTAATTCTAACATTAGTTTGATCAAATGTTTGTGTATATTATTAAACTAAGTCATTCTGGGAAACGAAAAGGACAAATGTTACTGGTTGAAGTAGTACTATGATAAGAAATTTGTGTGGTATAAATTTTGAATGAGAGCATGCACAATATGTACACACATGCACAACACAGAATAGTTTATCTTTGGCATTTTAAAACGTCCTCTTTCTCATCAGGGTTTTCCAGAATTTGTGTTGTGTGTGCTTCCTGAAATGACTGCTTCTGTTTCTGTCTCATCCATGTCAGGCTGTCCCGTGTCACCCTTTGTCTCAGTCCCATGCCCCTGTGATTACAGCCTCCTCCACAGTTGTTATTCAGTGCACTGCATGTCATCGCATCAGTAGAAACTGATCACCCACAGGTGGGCCACCTGTCTCCTCCTTCAGCCACTGGACTCGGTTGCCCCATCATCAGTGACCAGATGAAAACCGCTTTCTTCTACGAAAGCTTCTGAAGAGTTCCCTAGGCCAGCGCAAGAGCTGCTGGTGTTACTCCCAAACTGTCCCCAATATACAAAATATAGCCAAAAAATGTGTGCAAAATCTAAGCCTATCCTTTAGAAATGCATGATTCATGCGCAACACCAGGGTTAAAGTTACAACTTCACCTGCCCTTCAATGATAAATTTTTAGCAGTGCAGGATGAGACAACAGAAAGGCATGCACACGCGTGTGTGGTTAATAGGAAAAGTCTCTAGATTAGCCTGAATTATATTTTTCTGTGCACATCACACAAGTATACACACACACACACACACACACACACACACACACACACACACAGCAACAGACACATGAATAAACAAAGGCTTTTCCCTACTCCATTTTCACTGTAAATCAGCTAGTGTCCTCAAATGTGGCACCTAAATGCCAGCTTGTGTATGGATGTCATAGGACAATTACTGAGGTTTGTTTTTCAAATTCCACCTTTATGAAACCCAGGTTCCCAGGATCATGCCGAGACATTATCCGCTAAGCCATTTTGCTGGCTCTCAAAGATGTGTTAAAGAGAGTATCCTCCAGAACACTCACACATTTCTACCTACCAGTGTTTCTTCTGAGGAGACTCGTGTGTGTGTGTGTGTGTGTGTGTGTGTGTGTGTGTACTGCACATGACATATGCGATAGTGAAATTTACCGGGGTTTGGTAGGTTTTGTGTTTTAGATGGATTTTTTACTCAGGATATTTTCACCTTATGATACCTTTAACAAGATGTAAGCCCATCTTAAGTGGACGTTCACCTCTATCTCTAAAGCGTCCTTAAAACATAGGGAGTATTTTGTGAGAGAATGGCTCACATTATTTTTTGGTTTAAAATTCATAGCTTCACAATGATCTTTACACAGTACTTTACTTGCTCAAGCTCAATATTGTCATCTAAGATAATTTCATGGACAGTTTTGGTTGTACTTAGTACTCGGGTACCTTCTGGCTGAGACAACTGTCCTGTAATTTAAATGTTTTTGTCGTCATGAAGATGACTTGCTACAACCCGGTTTCAAAAACTTCTCTATATTTAATGTATCAAGAATAAAGAAAAGTGCAGTGTGTAAGTAGACAGTCAGGATGAGTGGGTGCTGAGCCAGTGAAACGGTAGGATGGCAGATTGGGGCTGGTGCCATGGGTAGGTGATATAATAAGGGATACGTTAAGTTTTAGGGTAAGACCACTGATAGATTTAAAAATACAGCATAGATGATATTCCACGTGCTTCTCCATTCTTTTCCAACTAGGTTAATATAAAATTCACTATGGAAGACATGTTTTGTTTTCTTGTAATCAGTCCTTCATTGCTCTGAAGATGAAACTCAGGCACTATGCACGGTAGAGTTGTGATTCTATAACTTCAGCAGTAGCACATGGCCATTTTCTTCCAAATTTCAAGTTCACCTTCCAACTCTCACTTCTCCAAATGAAGATGGTTTTAAAGAAAAGACTGGAGGGGGTGAGCATGCCATCTTAATTGACTGGTGTTTATTTCACTAAGCCACATTTGCATTGTCACCTGATACATTTATGTTTCTGTGTCCTTGGGGCTGTATGTACTTTCAACTAATTTAGCCCAGTCTACAACCTCAGAAGTTATTCCTTTAATTCCAAGCCCCAAGTGACTCCTGAGAATAATGAAAAAGTAGGCCTCTTTCTACCTTGAAAACCACAATCTTATGGGTATTGTTGTGGTAATCTCTCCCTTTATCCTTCACCCAAGCTCCTTTAATGTTTCTTTGCTTCTAGTAGTTCTGCACTTTAAGTAGTCATTTTCCTTGTTAACATGTCTCGTGATCATGTCAGGGCGATAGCGAAGGTGCGGTGTTCCCACCATGTTCATCCTCTGTGTCATTTATGTATCTCAACCTGGTACTTTGCAGCACAGTTGTCTTTTGTAGTGCGCACAGACCCTCCCATCCATCAGAACTGAGTGTGTGCATCACAGTGTAGTAGCCTTCTCAAAGCATTCTCTTTCCTCCCCAGAAAGGACAGCTCAAGTGCTAGGATTAGATATTCTATGCTATTTAGTGTCTGCATTATTTCTAGAAGAGGTCCAATATATATATATATAGCAGAATTTAAATACACATGATTTAAGACACAACATAAGCTCCTCTATTGTGCTAAGTAGAATAAGACAGGCAGAAAAGTCTCTGCATGATATCACCTCTATGGAGAATCTAAAGAGGAAAAATTCAAACACGTAGAATCAGAATCTGTTCTTTTGTCTGGGGTGTGAGTTTGATAGAGGACAGGTACAAAGGTATAATTATGTAGGATGAACAAGTCCAGAGATCTACTGTGCAAAGGGCTATAGTTAATAATATTGTAATACAATAAAATAATACAGTATTATTGTTAACTAAATTTTGTGGAGTAGATTTTAAATACTCGGCTACATGCACAAAAGATGTGAGATACAGGATGTGAGATGACAGGATGGCACTTTGCCTTACTATTCTATCCATCCATCCCTCTCGTCTGTCTATCTATCGTCATCATCATCACCATCATTATCTATAGCATAATATGTTATAAGCATTATATTCATACAGTACCACCTTATATACTCTTTGGAGCAGGGAGTCAATCTCAGTACATCTTATATAATATAGTAGTGACTAGTTTTGAATGCAGGTTTTTTGTGTATGTTTGCTTTGATAAACTGTTTCTATAAAAGTTTAGATTTCTTATTTGCTCGGGCTCATATAAGACTCCAGCCATTCCTCAGTGGCACAGCAATTCCCTTGCAAAGTCGCTATCAGTACTGGTTCCTGTAGGTCTGTGGCATCTTATGGGGAAAGACAACATTTGTCCAGTCTGCTTTCTTGTAGGACTAACTGAAAGGGCAGCGATGTGGCACTTGTTAGTTTTTTAAAAATGGAAGGAAGGGGAGCCTTTTAATTGTACAGGAAATTTAATTAGATTTAGGCTAATTAAATTCATTTTTTATATTAACATGTTCACAAATATTATTGCATCTCGTTAGATTTCATTCTTCTAGCCTTACTGAACAATATTCAGTAGTAGTTTCTGATTACAATAAGTTCATTATGAAGATAAGGTGGAATTAGTGTAGAAGCTCAGCTGGTTGAAGAGGTCTGTACTTTAATTACTGCAGAGGGTGTGCATATTAATTACAACACAAGTGATATTTACTGTACCTCAGGAACATATGACAGGGTAAAGATACTGACGGCACCAGCTAATAAACTCGGTATGATAATGAGGAGGAAAGACCATAAAAATAGAAGGAAATAAAATTATTCATAAAGTATATTGATCCCAAAGTAAAGACATTAAGCTCTGATGAAGGGCAGCAAAAGGGAAGCTCTTCACGTTATCAAACAAATAACCAAAGTAGAGAAATGTTAGCAGGGAGACAGATTGTCATTATCCCGGTCACATGCTCACACTCCTGCGAGTGCACAGGAGCCATAAAATGGGAGATTTTTAATAAATCAGCAGAAAGCCATCCTGTCACCTGCACGAGCTGAGGTGGCAGCGGCTAAGGAAGCTCCTACCCCCTGAAGTCAGCTATGGTGCTGCGTTAATGGGAAGGAGCCATAACACATGAAAAATTTGCTGAAAGAGTGACCCTCGTTTCTGGAGAAGCAAGACCCACCCAAGGATGCTCAGATTCTTGCTCTCAGCAGGGGCCCCAAGGCCATTACCACAGCCCCTCTGGGTTTGAAAGTCCTATGATTTTGAGATTGTAAGAGGAACAAGCTGGATTTGGTTGAATATATTTTCCTCAAGAAATGTTCAAGGGTGCCATGAAGCTTTCACAATGAGATTTCTTCCGCAGTCATTAAATTTGAGGGTTGGGTTTTATCGTATCATGTTTCATATGGGCCTTTGAAAATGGACGATCATTTCCCACAGTTAGTCAGGTGCTTAACATTTACAACCATGTTTGTAGAAGCTTTGTTCATAATAGCCAGAACCTGGAAACAACCCAGATGTCCCTTAACTGAGGAATGGATACAGAAATTGTGGTACTTTTTACACAATGGAATACTACTCTGCAATTAAAAACAAGGAAATCATGAAATTTGCAGGCAAATGGTGGGATCTAGAAAAGATCATCCTGAGTGAGGTATCCCAGGAGCAGAAAGACACACATGGTATATATTCACTTATGAGTGGGTACTAGACCTATAAGATAGGATAAACATACTAAAATCTGTACACCTAAAGAAGATAAATAAGAAGGAGGACTCAGGGTAAGATGATCAGTCCTCACTTAGAAAGACAAATGTAATAGACATTGGAATTGGAGAAAACAAGTAACAGGACAGGAGCCTACCACAGAGGGCCTCTGAAAGACTGTACGTAGCAGTGTATCTAAGCAGGTGCTGAGACTCATAACCAAACCTTGGGCAGAGTGCAGGGAATCATAAGAAAGAAGGGGGAGTTAGTATGACCTGGAGAGGACAGGAGCTTGACAAGGACCAAATATATCAGGGCACAGGGGTCGTTTATGAGACTGTTTCTCCAACCAAGGACCATGTATGGATATAACCTAGAACCCCTGCTCAGATGTAGCCCATGATATAGCTCAGTACCTAAGTGGATAGTCCAGTAAGGGAAATAGGGACAATTTCTGACATGAACTCAACGGCTGGCTCTTTGACCTCTTACCCCCTCACCCCCTGAGGGAGGAACGGCCTTACTAGGCCACAGAGGAGGACATTGCAGCCAGTCCTGAAGATATCTGATAAACTAGGGTCAGATGGAAGGGGAGGACCTCCCCTATCAGTGGACTTGGAAAGGGGCAGGGAGGAGATGAGGGAGGGAGGGTGGGATTGGGAGAGAATGAGAGAGGGGTCTGTGCTAGGATACAAAGTAAATAACCTGTGATTAATATAAAAAACATTTATAAACAAGTAGAGCCTAGGAAACCAACAGCCAAAATGCTAAATATTATTTGATATAAAATAATTGATATATAGTAATTTTTGTAAGGATTTGTCATTTGGGGATTAGTCAAAATCTGTTACAAACTGTGAGAATAGTTGACTGAAATGAAAGATAGTATAGCTCTTGCCTGCTTTGATACATGAGAAAACTGAGGTTGATGATCAAATCACTTGGAGCTGTTTTAAGTTATTTGGAAAGCATTTGTGTGTGTGTGTGTGTGTGTGTGTGTGTGTGTGTGCTGTGATTTTAATATATATCAGATGCTTATGACAAATAACTGTAGATAGGTATAATTTTAAATCTTTTATCACAAGATATGCAGTTATAATTAGAAAAGAATGACAGAGAAAATAAAGACTTTGGAGAGAGTGGCAAGTAAGGCACACCTACTTATGATTTGGACCTGTGACTTGGTGAACATAATTACAGTTAGTTGGAGACAAAAAAGTGGATATTCTTCATTTCAGTTGAAATACATAAAGTCATGAATTGAGAAGATTGGACATTGAATTATGGAATAAGATGATGGCAGCTCTCAGTTTGAAACTTGGAAAAGACAAGAAAAACCTCAATTCTTTCAAACCTGAAGTGTTTTAAGTTTTGTATTCTGGGGAAGATAAGAGGATGAGTGGACAGAATTCTGATCTGATGGAAGGGTTGTTTTCTTTTATCTCCTCTTTCTTATATTGCTCCTCTCAGGTCCTTGCTCTGGTTTTCCTCACATCCTCTTCTGAAGCTAGCCTTGCGCTCTTTTGGTGGTAGACGTGAGAGGTAGCATGCTCACATTAAGGCTGAACACATTTAAGTTTTATTTTAAGTTTCAATGTTTTGTGTAAGCTTAGAGGTTATAATTTGGCTATTGGTGAGGAAGTTCTGTAGAAGGAATGGGATCCATCTGAAATTACTTAAAGATATCGAGTATTTCTGAATGTAGTCTATATAAAAAGGCCAGGAAGAGCCAGGATATGCAATAAGGAGGTGGTACGAGTTTTATAATCCATCCTAATGTGTACTGGGAAATAGACACGAATATAGATAATTTTATGCCGTTATGACATCAAGGCTATAGGGCTGTGTAGTACCTCAGACATGGTGAATTTTGTTGAAAAGATGTATAAATAAATAATTAAATGTTGAGTCTCTCTGCTTCGGGTTGTGATTCTTTATTCCATGGTTCTGCTGCCTACTGAGCCAGGCCTTGTCTGTAATACCGGAATCTAGATTTCCCTACTAGTGTCATCACAACTACTCTCTAGTCCTCTGTGGTGCATATGATAGACAACATAGATTCATGTTATCTATTGGCTAGGCCCCTGTGTCACGTTTGGGTGTAAAAGATATAAGTGATAATGAAAGATTGGATGATCTGAGCTAAAAATATGAACCTGTGAGCTTTCTACGGTTCACCTTTTAGGAAGTTCAAACTGTTTGATGATGAATATAAATAGCTTTAGCAAACATCCAGTTATCAAAATTCTAGGTCATAGTTTTTTGTCTTGTTTAAAATATTCTATTATTTGGAAACAAAAAAAAAGGTGTTAGGTGCACAATAACAGTCAGTCTTTAGGGAATAGAACTCTAAATCTAGGCCTCATCAAGTGGGGTTTAGGCTACTTATTAATACTGAAGAGTGAGAATCCTTGGCAAAATAAGGAGACACTGCATTTAATATTATAGTGAGAAGAATTATGATTTTCTACTAGGGCCTTATCAATTTTTGATAGGCATTTATTTCTGTTTGTCAAAGTTTTTATTTTCTCCTCTTACTGCCATGTTCTGCTTCTCTCTACGCTAACATAGCTTCATGCATCCCATTTGTTTTTCTCTTTCCTTTTTCTCATATAAATTGCTTCACTGGTCTATGGCAGAACGTTCACCACTATAGTTCATTATCCTCCTAACTAATTTTGTCCTAAAATTTATTTTTTCAGGTAAAGCTTTCTCTTGTCTATGTTCTTCCTTTAATGACTAAATTTTAAACTCGACATTCTGGAACTTCTCTTTCCCTCTACAGCAGAGGAAAGTTTCCTGAGAAATTGATTTGGGTGGCATCTGTTAAACAGACATGGATCCTGATGTTAATTCATATGTGCTGAACATGGAGGCTTTATGCATTAAATATCAATGGAATAATGGGTCATATATCATATGAAGATTAAGGCAATAGTGTTTAACATAAAGTGTGCAATGGTTAGCTTAACTTTGGCATAGGCATATGAATAATCTTATTTAGGATGAAATTAAATATGAAAATTTAAGCCAAACAAGTGAACTTGTAGCAGAAAGCCACCTGTAGAATTTTTTAAAAACTCTACTTCATTTGGGGTGTTTAGGCCTTTACCTTCCTTCCATCAACCCTCCAACTTTAAGTAGGAGAGAGAAAAGGTTAGTGGGGAGAGGGTTCCTAGACCCCTTTACTTCTCCCTGCTAGTGAGGGTTAAGAGGTTCTTTTAGGGTCTATACCAATCTCCAGCAACTGCAGACACAGCTAGCAGCCTCTTCCACGCTGCTGCACCCTCAAGTGTTTCTCTCCATCTGTCTGCTCCTAACTGCTCCACACTGTCTCTGGCCTCTGGCCTCTTCAAACTGCTCCACCGCCCATGCCAACACCAAACACCATCCCACGCCCCTCCTCTTCCCGTTGTCACCCTCATATCTATACTCTCAGACTTCTAGACCACGCCCCTCTCCATGCAGCATGAGGAAGGCCGTTACCAGCTGGCAAAGACCACATCCCAAATGTGACAATTAACAGGTGTGGACAAACTATAGCCCAACTAAAATCCCACAATTGGAATTAAAACAAAAACATATTTGGCTAACATAACTGAGTTTACAAAGAAACCAAAACTTCCACTACAGAACTTTAACATATGTATATTACAAGCACCTGCAAAATCCCTGTTTCAATCCTTGGAAAATGTCATTGATTTTCATTACAGAGAGCAAAACCTATGACACGTCCCCAATGTGCTCGAACCTCTGTGCAGTTTAATCCTTTAAGACCTTCAAACTATGAATCATTTTACAGATTAAAATTTTAGAAGGTTATGCTTCAGTTATAACAAATTTATATTTGTGTATGCTGATAATTAGAAAAAAGTATTTTGTAAAAATCCAAGGAAGTAAGATTGAATAGATAATTAAAAATTGCAACATTCTAATCAATAAATGAGATAGATATGATTGTTCTTGCCCATTCTGCTTCTTAGACCATGTAAATCTTCATCAATTTTTTTTTCTCCAAGACCAAGTTTTCAATACATCACTACAAAGTAAGAATCATGCTATTTTCCTGAAATATCAGGTTATGCTGATCCAGAGTGTATTAAAATAACAACTCATTGAGTAACCTCACGGGTGCTTCATAGAGTAGTAGCAATGGCAATCAAAGAACCGAAAAGTCAGCCAAGGAGGGAGAATTTGGAAACCTTGCAGGAAGGGTCCATGGGAGTGAACAGGCTTTTGCTTGTTTGGTTCAGTAGTAGAAAATATCAAAACAAAAATATTTGATTTCACTGGGGAAGGATCATTTCTTCAGTTTTCTTTTTTTTCCCCTGCACAATTAGTACCCTCTGTTCTTTCATTCCCGTTACAATTAGTCATTACCTACTGTTGCTAGGGCTTTGTTGGCAGTTCATAACCACAATCTGTTGCTCTGTGATAGATCAATTCTTTCACTCCACAGACTTATCCTGAATCCATCCCAAATAAACACACACGCAAACATATATGCACACATACAGATGCACGTGCGAGTGTGTGTGTGTGCGTGCGCGCGTGTGCGTCACACACACACACACACACACACACACACACACACACACACACACATTCCCTTATCCTGGCTAATGTGACAGAACATTCTCTTAAGAAAATTCTCTTAAGGAGACTATTAGTCAACCTGCATGTATGTGAAGCATGTGAAATGAACGGTTCTGACTGTTCTTGTGGCTTGTGGAACCTGATGAATGTTTGTTTGCTGCCATTGCTTTACAGGAGATAATCTCGATACGTGTTGGAGTTGGAGAAGAGAAGCTGCTGCTGAGCTCATAGAAGCCCTGTTGCTTATATCCACATGCGCAAAGATGTGTGCGCAGCCCCGAGCCCAAATAATCCCACTAACACTCACACTGCTTGAATGTTTCAGCAAAGGAAATTACAGCTTTGCTGCAATCAAGTTAAGAGTCAGAGCAAAATGTGTGCTTCACAGCCCTTCCCATTTTACATGTTTACACATACATACATGTATATATGTGGGATGTATCTTGCAGCGGAACGTATGCTGAAATTTCTCCTCACTGAAAACCACGTTGCATAATTGATTGGAAGTTACTCTCCTCACTGCCTGTTTTCGCAGCAAAGGAGAGACTATTTGAGATGCTTGTGATTTTATTTTCATTTTTCTTAAGTGCTTTATTGTGAGGAGAGAAAAAGGCTAGCTATTAGATAGAAGCTATTATTCACTGTTGTTTTGTCCCGAACAATGCTAAATTAAATGACACTGCTACATGGCGGCATAAATATGTTAAAAACCCCACATGACATTTTCTCTACTAGCTCTGGGTATCTCTGTAGCTGGAGATGGTATCAATCATCCCTCCTCCCCCAACACACACCCTGTACATACTCACATGCACACACATGCATGGCAGATTGAAAACACATAGTGCCTTGACTCTGTTAGCTTAGAAATCAAAGGAACAGCTTGCTTCTTAAGGCTTACAAACTGGTTCCCTTGATGGTAAAACCTGGGGCCACCAAACTGCCAAATTTAGAAAACGTGTTGGCTGTTGAGGAAATGCTGCTGAAACAAGAGGTGTCTGTGTCACTGTGTGCTGACTGTGTGGACACCTCCCGATCAGCAGGCATCAGCCTCACATTCTGGAGTCACCTCTGCTTTGGGGGCGTGCTTCCATAGGAGGTTTCAAATAGGGCCTCGTCTTTGGGCTATACCAGCGTCTTCAGAAGAGGCAAGGTAGTCATCCAGAAGAAATTACTCGAGTGAGAACCACCTTTGTTTTCATGCACAGCTGTAGTGATTGTGGTCATTATGCAACTTTTCAAATAAATTCACGAGAGCTGAAGCGGAATTTAAACAATATACAAATACACAAAAGCCACAAGGGCTGGTAAATAGCACAGGCAGAACGAAGTTGCAAAAGGCTTGTATTTGTGTTCTAATTGATCTTTTCACAAAAAGAGAGAAAAAAAATCTTTATAAGTCTTGTGGAAATGGAAGTTAAAATACCAGTCTGGGTAATCATAGAAGCAGACAGCTCTGTGGTGCTTTGGCATTGTCATTTGTTTTCATAATCGTTCAGAATAATCTTCTAACATTATAAGCATTTTTAAAGATTTTTAATAATTTTATAATTTTCAGACTTAAGATTAAGAAAACCACTTAAGTGAGCACACTGTTCATAAGATTAACATTGATTTTTAACATGATTGCATTATGCATGGACTCTGAAGACTTCATCAAATTATTTAGACTTTACTAGATCTTAATAAATGGTGGGGGAACACTCAGAAACAAACCAAACCTATTCCTTTGTTCTTTTAAGTTACTATATATAGCTTTAATCCTCCCATGCTGGAAGTCCTATTTAAAAAGAAAAAAAAAAAAGTTTTTCATTCACGACTACAGTGTGTTTTATCCACCATACAAACACTTCTGAAATATATGGCAATTATGTGTGAAGTGGCATAACTACATTTGTCGGTTAATATTTATTGAATCAAGAGTAAGTCCAATAACATGACTTGAACTCAAATGGGCTTCCTTTGCCACAGTCCTGCCTGTCAGAGCCTTTTCGTTTGCTACCTCACAGGTTCATCTTGAAAATAGATGTGATCAGATACATGTTTTGTTTTGTGTTTTTTCTTCTGTATCTTAACTGTTGAAACAGAAAAGTGAAGGTTTGGCCCCGTGTTCCTGGTGAGCCACCCCGAAACATGGACAATGTGTAAATATGTGAGGAGATGTTGAGAGTCATGAACAGGGCAGTGACTGGGGGCCTGGCCCCTGAGCTGATCTGGGGATGGTGTGTGCTGCAAGTCCCGTAGACATTTTTTTGGTAATCTGCAACCTGTTTCCACATACACAGTTTGTGAAAATAGCAGTGAGGACGTCATGAAGACCTCTCTTGAAGCTAAATGCGGGTCCCGTTCTTTGCTGCTTTATTATCCTTGTTGTTTTATTCCCATCCCACTTTCTAGTAGTGTCCTTTGTGGCATTTAGCTGTGATGAGATGGGCGGGTGAGCAGCCTCCTCCAGAACTGACGCCAGCTGGTTTGGAAGACTGGCAAACCCTCCACTCTCCCTCTATCTACCAAGTTAGAGATTGACTTTATTACATGCTAGAGTGCCATGCCGTGCCCAGCCCAGTCTCCAAAGGCCTGGGATGCAGTCATGTAACACAGCCCTATTCACCATGGCACTTATTTTGATTTAGCTGTAAGTTCAGGAATCGCTTTTTAACAACAACTACAGAAGAGTGAGGGTCATCCGCTTCTAATGCTGGAAACCTTGTGCTAATCTGTTCCATGCATTCAAATGAAAATATGACTTCTTGGCAGAGAATAGCATTATAATGTAAAATCCCATATGCTGTTATACAGTATGTTGCAATCTGTTTTACGGCTGACTCTATTCTAACGAGTGAATACTGCCAATAAAGCAATTGAAGATAACACTAATTGCTTATTTCTGTGATCCATAATTTTTATGGCTGCCTTATAGCTCTTTAGTCAAATAGATGCGTTTTGGCCTTTAAGATCTAGAACTCATGTACTGTAGCAGCTGAAACTGGAAATGCACATGCTGGCCTGAGAGGCTTTTATGTGCTAGATGAATAGGAGGAAGCAGAAAAATAGGTGAAGGATGAAAAAGAAACATACTAGTGTTAAGTCAGCTTTAGAAGACAAACATTAGATCTGAACAATATTTGGGAAATTTTAAACACATACATAAATACACGGCTGCGTATGAAACTAAAGCTGTCAGTTCTCCTTGGCTTCCCCAAATTTGGAGAACACAGAATGTGAATGATGGTGACCACGGGAATCAGGGAGTTTGAGTACAGCCATTCACAGGTGGGAACGGGGCTCACTCCCCAGCTTTATCCAGGGCACCTTTGGACTAGACCACAATGAGCTAATTACTCCGAGTTTCAGAATCAGATTCCTCTTTGAAATGCTGTACTGACTAAGTGGGCACAAAGTGCTTTGTTCACTGTGAAGGGCTGTGCACACATTCATCACAGTGTCTTATTCTTATTTGAGACATTCTGGCATAATTTTTTTCATGGATAATACCATTGAAACCTTAAATTTCACATCCATTATCTTCTTTTGTTGGTTGCTGAGCAGGCTGTGTACCAGTTCTGGGTCCCCCGGGAGCTTGTTGGAAGTCTAGGCTTTCGGGTCTTTCCTAGGCTCACTGATCACCATCTTTCTTTATTAAAACCTTATGGTAATTAGTGTGTTTGTGAAAGACTGAGAAATCTCACATATCTTAGTGACAAGGAATTTGGAATTCAGAAAGGGTACAAGACTCACAAGAGGCCACAGTGAGCCAGCAAGAAAGCTGAGTCTTCATACCACAAGTCTAATCCATGCTGTCCATACCACACTGTATGAAGGATTTCATTAACATGTGACAGATTTTAGATATGCAACCTCAAAACATGGACCACGTATTTGCAGTTTAAAATAATGTAACTCAAGAAAGCCTTGTTTCTTTTTCATCAGGGGGTGAAAATAAAATTCAGAGCAAATAGCCAGTAGGTTATACCACAGAACTTAAACGCGTACGCAGAAGGTGTTGAAAACAACTACAATTTCTATTCATGAGGTTCAGGAGCTGTATTCTTAAACCAAGAAATTAAGTTACTTTTAAATCCAAGGTTTATGGGCATAGACCACAGGAATCTAGTATTCATTCTGTTTTGCTTGTACCCAGCTTTCTGGATATTATGATTGCTTTTGTAAAAAAAAAAAGGGGGGGGGGATGTCCCTGTGTTTTCCTTCTGTTAAAATACGAATACAAAAACCACTGAGTCTGAGGAAGAGAGGCCAGAAGTTTCATTAGCAAGAGTATTAAAATGTTTACAATTCCCCTACGAGGTATAGACACAGACACAACTTTGAGAAACATGACTAAAATGGTTTCATCATTAAATCCACATATTAACGCATGTTGTATACTAGCTATTAGGCAGACTGGTGTTATTGATTACGTTTAGAAATAACTGAATGTGAATCATGTATTCATTATTTTACTTAACATTAACCAAAATTCTGTGGGTTGCTTTTTTCCCCCATTTTATTTATAAATTCGTTTGACTGCTCTTAAAAACCAACCAACCAACAAATAAACAGAAAAACTCACATGTGATACAAAGTCAGTAAAGTAAGAACATAAAGATAAAGTGAGTCACATGGAGTTGAAAGGAACCTTCCAAATTACTGTTGTGGCTTGGAAATGAGATATTTGACTCAACCCTTGAAGATTTCATTTTCCTAGACCTCTGTTCTGGATTCAATTTCTATCCTTACTTTCTGCAGTGCAGTCGATATGCTTCCTTCTGTATTAAACACACAGAGACTGTTAAGAACACAGAAAGCACTTCTTTGCAGATCTGTGGTCTACAGGAGGTCGTGACCGAGTGTAGGAGACACTGCCTTTACGAATCCTCAGTCAAGATTCTATTGCTGAGATGGCCAACAAAAAGCTGAATTAAAATGCCAAAATATTGAGACTATTCGTATGGAGATCAGCGGTACTGGCCCTGGTGCAGCAGGGCAGGTAATGGGATAGAGCGCTCCAAAAGGTTTCTAGATATAGATATGAATGTTGTTATGCTGGGAGGTACAGGGCTGGAGAGAAATGCTTAGAAGATATCAAAGAACAAGAGCCCATATTAGAAAGTGTGTAGATAGTCAAAGACTGATAAACACATGGCAAAATGATGAGCAAGATGCAAGAAGAAGAGAAGTTGCCATGATCAACCGTTGCACACAGTACACCCTGCTTCTTGCAGCAGACATGTGGGGGCTTTGTCTGGCTAAATGTGAAGTGTCAGTATATGCTCAAAGCTAATCATGGAAGGTGTGTGATCAGAGTGAGGACTGCTGCATTAGCTGCAAACTATAGCATTCAAGTGATTGCTTATTATAAGAGACAAACTCTGATTAGTCAGTTTCAGCACTTTGTGATATCTCAGAGAGGAGCAATGCTCATCAGC